>NW_022987801.1:841697-1079197 GCF_902827165.1 Trematomus bernacchii
TTAAGATGTGCAGCTCTAGAGAAATGAAAGTAGAGTTGTTAAAGAGCGTGTGCACTATGCGAAACATAATGTGACTCACGCGCTTTCTTTGAAGGTTATAAAGGAAACCATAAAAACATTGCTGCACAACTTTATACGACGGTCAGCATTACTAACATTGACACACCTTATGATCATTATCACCATGTGACTGTACAGCACAGCAGCCTTGTGCAACACCTGCCACATTCAAAACGAAACTTACTCGAGGCAGAGATAAACTCAGATGTTTATCAAAGTACAAGCCTTTATTTTTCTCTCCTATCACCTCAATCAGCTACAACCCAAACGACTCTCACAACTGTACCCAGCACTGATACTCATGTAGTTGCTTCTTCACTTTATAACTGCATACATGCGTCCATTAAACATTCAACGACACCCACTTGAATAAAAATAGCAAATGAAACTATGGAGCCTCATGTGTTCAATGTTTAACAGAAACAGAGTACACTATGAAACAAAATAGCATGAAAACATTGTGTAAAATATATAAAGAAATATACTTTTTTTATTCTAAAAGGCTCAACTTCATTAGGCCATTAATAGTTGTTACTTAACCATTCTTACATTTGGACAAATGTTAAATTTGATTTAAATATATTTACTCCACAATGCTTTTTAAGCCCGTAGTTTTAAGCTAGCAAGCTCAACAAATGCTACCAACTTTAACTAGTTAGCTTGTGTTAGCTTTAGCAAAAACAACACAGTAGTAATTCTGATTCAACAAACTAATAACAAAGCGACAATAACCAACCTTTTATTTGTTTAGCTCAACAAACATAGATATGCTAACTAGCTGATAACTAGCTAGGATAGTTTGTTAGCAGTATTAGCTTGTAGCTAAAGCGACCGCAGACTGTTTATGCTCAACTAGTTAGTAGTGTGCAGTCTACCAAATATATCTAAAAGGTTAGTTTCAGTGTCTGCTGTTTTTTTTACAGCTTGTTAATTGTTAGTTGAATCAGAATTACTTTGACATTGTTTTTGCACAAACAGAAGTAAACTGGCTAAATGTGATAGCTGGTTGAGCTAGTTTGCACAGAAGTTGCTAAATTGATAATTTGACATATTGTATCCATGTGACAATTCATGTTATAATTGGGGCTCCATACTGAACTTAAGTGACTGCTTATTTGTCAGATAAGGGTTGTCACTGTTTTTTTTTTGTATACTCACTGGGTAATTGTTGTGCGAGTACAATACTTTCAAGAAATCTGGTAATGACAACCGCACTCTAAGCAGTCAGCATTTCTTAAACTTTTCTATAACCACCTGGTCGACATTTAAAGACAGTAACCTACTTATATTTCCCGCTCTTGGTGCAATGTGCAAGTGACAACAGATCTTGTACGAACAAAATGGTCGATTATGACTTCGTGACTGCTTTTATCTTTTGTCATGATTTGGAAACTCTCTGAATAAAATCATTTTACAAGCAGTGACCACAACACATCTGATCAAATACAACACAGTAAAACATAATATGTTACATAGCAGTAAATACAATGAAATGAATGTCAATTTCTTTTTTTTCTTTTTTAAATCATCACCCAAAGCCGAAACAGCAAAACATGAATGAGCAGAATAACATGAATTATAAAAGTGTTGATGCATGGTCTGCTTAACGTTAGATAAGCAACATGTTTTTCTCCCCTTGATTTGTTTCCAGTTAGTTAAACTAAATCAGGATACCTAAAACAACAATATATAGGCATTAAATAAATTAATCAAATTCAAAACAAACACAGTGGTATATTCAAAATACATATTTACAACCTAATAAAATGAAAAAACTAAACCTCGGGGTAAATGATGTTGGAATTAATTGTAATTGACGGTTAGCTGAATACCTTCAAAGCAATATTTACCTCTTGATTTCCTTCATCTATGTATTGGCTATTATCAGGTATTCACCATTAATACATTTATTTGAGTATGTTTATACTTTTGCAGCATTTACTAAGTTGATATGTACTTGGTACTTGAAAATCCAAATTTGACATCTGACTGATATGTTTATATTGTATGTGCCGATTGGCTACCAAAGAAAATTGTGAGCATTGCCAAACATGTAATGAAATCAGAGGGGCTGTGCCATAGTGACATTAATACTGGTTGACTTTTGAGGAGTAGGAAACAGGAAGTGGATGATGAAAACATAAAAAAATGGGGGAGGGTGCGGCACAGCCACGTTTCTATGCTCATTACACTTCGGTTTTATTAATCCAGTGACTCTCACCAGAAGCCTCTAGAGAGCATTAAGCAGTTTTTTTTAAGTTTTTTTATGTGTACAGATATCGCATGGACACACTACTGACAAACTACCACAAAACTATTAACATGAATCCGTTGCTTACTGAAATTCTGAGAGAGAGAACAAAAAAAGTCAAAGTCACTTGGTCACATACATCGAAATTCACAAGTTGCTATTCAAAAAGCACTTCAAATAAAAAGAAGAAGAATAAAGTAAAAGAAAATCGCCCAAATCCAACCCTGCTAAGATTTTGTACACTACTGGAAACACGTGCTAAGATCTGGAAAGAAAAACCTGCCTTGTGGTTTGTAAAGTCACCAAAGCGGAGTGGCAATTTAACATTTGCTGCCAATAATCACATCCATTAAAGCTGGAAAAGACCATTACCCACAGGTCATAGCAGTAAGTACAACTGCCTCCCTTTGCCCGGAAAACTGTCTCCGTGAAATGCAGCGATCACACTTTGTGTTCACTGGGATCGAGCTAAAAGGGAAGGAGCTACCGCTTCACTTCGGGTCAGGTCGAGCGTGGGCTAGTCCAGACGCTGAAGGGAAAAATCCACCCAGAAATACTCAAAACACGGTCATAAATCTGTGTAAATCAGTGCATATACCGGGGTATAATTAAGTGTTGACTACAAGTTGTAGTTGGTTTCAAATAGTGACGCTTGGCCAATTAATTTCTCCCTCTCTGTGCAAAACTACAAAAACACAGTTTGAGAAGCTTGTTCTCTTTGATTCTTAAAGTAAAAGTAATAAAGAAAACTATACTTGAACTAAAACTAAAGTATTACTAAACTCAGATGTGGCTTTACCGATAATTAGGACTAAAAGTAAGCCAATGAAGCTAGCTTAATGCTAACGTTTTTACGCTAATTTGCGAAAAAACATAGGTACATTTTGGGTTAATAAACTCAAGTACTGGACAAAAAAACCCTCTGTTGGCTCTAGATGAAAAGTCAGAAGATCACCAAAGGCATCAGGATTTATCCTAAGGCGGCCATGAATGTTTGTACCAAATTTCATGGCAGTCCATCCAATATTTGTTTTACATCTTATCACTAAATTGGTGGACCAACACTGCATTATGGGCCTGGTTCAATTGAATGTACAGCATACAGTGTTTGAGTATTTCAGTGTGGACCGTCCCTTTAACAGTACAATAAAAGGCTTAATCTGGCCTAGATTAACTGTAAACTATTAACCCTGCAGCTGCAAGCATTAAAGGACTTTTGAATGTTACTGTATGACTTTGCTTGCAAAAGGGTCGAGTTGTACAGTATGGTTGGTCTAACAAGTGTTTCCCCCCAGTTGTTAACACTTTCCTGAACTGCACACTTTCCGTCATGCAGTTTCAACAACTTCTTATCTGGATTACGTGATTTGTTGAGAGGATAAATTACAGTGCAGATTTTTCCCTACAGACGAAAATGCATAGGATATAAATCAGTCCAACACTACAGTATACGGCGAGCAATACAAAAGAAGAAGAAAATAACGGATCACGTGAACTGTGATCGAAATAAAAGTCGTGGTCATTGGCACTGGGGTTGGAGTGGAGCGGTGAGGAGAAGGAAGGAGGGCCGGGAGAAATTACTAGTCAAACAGATAGATTTAACGTTATCTGGTCCTTTTTTGTAATCCTACAGCTTTGATAGCAATAAAAACGGGGGCAGGAATAGACCCAAAGACATTCTGTACACACTGAAGCTCATTTCAGAATAAAAGTGCTCTCTTTAAAAGTCAGAGCTGTTTTTTGAATAACTTGACGTGTGTGCCCGCCATCCTTACACACACACACACACAATTTCTCACACACACACAATCTCTCACAGTTGTGAAACATTTCGGGGTGAACACAAAGTCCGCTAAGGCTTCAACGCGGGGAGAAAAAGAGACACAGTGTTCGAGAGAGCAGTTGCTATAGTGACGTTTCAACAGTCTTGCTAGCTATTGTGTTGGTGCGTGGCGGGTTATGAGTCGTCACAATCTGCTTTATGTAAAGTTTATCACATGCCATGTTTGCTTTCTGTCATTTCCTCCCTTCGTTCACCTTGATCCGCCCTTGTTTGTTTTTTTTACTTCTAAAGACCTTACTTCTCCTACAGTGAAATCTGTGCAACGAATAACATGGCAACAAAGGGGGGAAATAAAATGTGCCACGCAACACAACGTTTACACACAGCAAATATAATATGATCTCTCAAAATATACTTTTGTATTCTCTAAAGTAGAAGTGCTTGCTAAGTGTTTTTCATCTCAATAAGTAGTTTCAGATTAGACAAAATGAAGGTGAGTGAAACTGACAGTGGAAATTTGAGTGTCTTCTATGAAACACACACTGCAGGGTCAATATATTATTTCTGCTATATTTCCTCTGATATATTATTTGTATATATACAGCTCATACAACAGACCTTCATGCTAACTGTTTCCCCTTTGATGAAAAGAGACTTTATGTGTTGAAATAATTGCTATAACTTTTTCTATATTTTTCTAAATAACTCTTGCTCTGATTATAAGCTAAAGGCAAATATTGGCTTTTCTATGCAAATCAACTTTAAATATCTTCTAAAATATAAGAATTGTTTCTGCTTTTGAAACACGATATAATAATCTATGTAAGAGTAAAGGGAGTGCATAAAGAACTGTCATTTAAGTTTTATATTATGAACACAGTGAACGCATGTCAATGTGGCCAAAGGAGGTCAACATATGTAATTTTTTTAACTATATGGGCTTTAAAGGAATAGTTCCACATTTGGGAACCCTTTGATTTGCCCTTATGGTAAGTTAGATGAAAGCTCCATACCAATCATGTGTGAATGTGGAATTTACATTATTACTCAAGTCTCAAAAAAAGAGAATAATAGTATTTTCGAAAATATTGAATTAACGCAGCGAAACACAAAAAACCCTTTTAGATGAAGCAGTTATAGATGTGAGATTTTGTACATTTACGTGTTTTTGTTTCTCCAGAAAGTAGTTTTATATCCGTCATTTGTACCATTTTCCATTCTGCATATTTAAAATTGAGTTAAAAGAGCACTGCTGGATTATGTTAGACGTAGTTATGTATCGCTGTATATAAAATAAGAACAAAGCTTATGTTTTTATGGTTAGCCTCTTTGAAGGCAGGGTTTGTAGTTTTTGGGTGGATGTCTAAACTATAACACACACACACACACACACACACACACACACACACACACACACACACACACACACAACACACACACACACACACAACACACACACACACACACACACACACACACACACACAACACACCCACACACACACACACACACACACACACACACACACACACACACACACACACACACACACACACACACACACCAACACACACACCACACACACACACACACACACACACACACACACACACACACACACACACACACACACACACACACACACACACACACACACACACACACACACACACACACACACACACACACACGGCCCTGTCTCCAGATTTTTTCTTCTTCTAATGTCTCTTTTTCCGCAGCTTCCCGTCAGCTCGGGAGGAGGCGGCCTCGCTACGATCTGATTGGTTGCGTGGTCGGTGGTGGTTGTGTGTCATGTGTTAGTACAAGGAGGGGGCGTGGCTGGATGTGTGTGTGTGAGGGGGGGGGGCGATGTGGGGCGAGCAATGTGGGGTTTGGTCAGATTCGGTTGGTCGGTTGATTGGAGTGCCAGAAGTGAAGAAATCATGGTGCAAATATCAGGGCTGAGGGGCGGGGCCTCACACTTTTTTAGGGGGAGGGGCCAACTTGATGATCTCATCTTCAGAGGGCTGGCGGATGATGTCTTTTTGGGGAGGGGGTTGGAAAAAGAGGGTAGAGAAAGAGAAAGAGAAATCATAAGAAACATTTTCTCCAAACACAGAAATGTATAGAAAAAAACAAGTAGGAAGAGTCATTACATCATATTCAGTAAACCCAAATAATACAAATAATAAAACAAAGAAAGTAGTGTAAATGTTAACTTTTGTAATACTTGGATATTATGAGATCCTTTGACATGTGTTTAGTGTTTGAGTTCATTTCACTCATTTATATAGCACTTTTCTAGTCGCTTTACAAAACAATTCACAAAACAAGTTGAAATTAAGTAAAATAAAAACATGACAAAGAAAAATACTGAACATTAAGTGAGCATTACTTAGAAGTATTCATTTAATTACACTTATTTATATTGTTTATAAGTGTAAGTGTGTGTCATTTCATACAGTAATAAGATGCACTTTTCTTATCAGACTTTTTGTACTTAATATATAATATAATATTTCAATATGCTCTCTAGAGATAGAAAGGTAAAAGACAATGACAGGACAAAGCAGCCAAAGGAGATGAATAAATACGTATATGACATAATAACAAAAATATAACATTTTTGTTGTAGAAATAACCAAATCACAGAGAGTATTTTTTTTAAAGAGGAACTCAAGTTATTTCAGTGCATGTGTCATAAAAGTGACGTTTTGAGAGAAGAACTGATAAACAGACATTTCATCTATTTTTATAGCAGAGGGATTGATGTTTTTAATTTAGCCATTGCACCTGTGTTTTATGTCGTTTTAACTCAAACAGGCGTAAAGCTTAATTTCCCCAGTGAGCTGAACTGAGCTACAAAGAGGTGTTGAAAATACACCTAATAATGGCAGCAGAAAGCCGGTTTATTGAAGCAAAACATAACATTTTAGAGCAACCTGACCCTCTTCTTGAAGCTTTCTTAGTTTATTTTACACACAGAAGAACATACATAAATTTACAGTTAAATCAAGATGAATGCTTTAAAACCACAGTTCATCCAAATGGAAAACGGTGAAACAAAAGCAGGGGAAAATTAGTTGTAATGAACCACGGCCAGAAATGTAATTAAAAAAACTAAGAGTCAATTCTTCAACAGTAAGTGTGTAAGTCTCAAAAACAGAGACATAAGTCTACAGCTATGTTTTGTTCGAGATTACGCTTGTGTGTGTGTGTGTGTGTGTGTGTGTGTGTGTGTGTGTGTGTGTGTGTGTGGCCTAGCATTACTATACTTGTGGGGACCTAAATCTGTTTACACAGTCACGTGTGGGGACTCGCCTCCCTTATGGGGACATAATGGAGGTCAGGTTAGGATAAGTCTCCAGGAAATGCATGTAAGTCAATGTAATGTCCCCTGAAGTGATGTATACATGGTGTGTGTGTGTGTGTGTGTGTGTGTGTGTGTGTGTGTGTGTGTGTGTGTGTGTGTGTGTGTGTGTGTGTGTGTGTGTGTGTGTGTGTGTGTGTGTGTGTGTTACCTTTGTATTTCTTGGCTGAGGGGATGCGTGTGAGCTTGGTGTCGATCTCGTCGTCCTCGGAGATCTTCAGCACGGTGGTGCGGTACTCGATCACCCGCGTCAGCAGGTCCGGTCGCCGCGAGATCTCGAAGATGTGCTCGAGGTAAGACAGGTTATCTGCACGGGAAAACATTTGTTACTTGTTTAAATCAAAAATGTTATAGAAAGACAACAACTGTTTGTAGTTAAAGGTCCCCTATTGTGCAAAATCCACTTGTTCATGTCTCTTCTACATCAACATGTGTCCCCTCTTCTTCATGTCTCTTCTACATCAACATGTGTCCCCTCTGTGTAAAGAGACTCTGGAAGTTTCAGGAACAAAGATTCTCTCTCTTTTTGTCCTGATCCATTTATATAAAAACCGGTCTGAAAATGAGCTGATCAGATTTTGTCCACTTTATGATGTCATAACGAGGGGCGTGGGGAGTGGAAAATAAGAGGAGGTTTATCATCTGATTGATGATTCGATACGCAGGATCAGGTCTCTGAGTGTCTCACCTTGGGCCAGCTTGTCGTTTTTCTCCAGGTAGCTGAACCACTCCTTGGAGGAGGTGATGTTGTTGCTCTGGTCCTCTGGGATGTCCTCCTTGCAGGCGGACTTGAGCTGCTCCAAGTCCTCGTTGGTGATGTTTTCAGACAGGTCGCTGAGGAGAGAGCTGTACTCCGCCATGGTCTGCTCCACACAAAAGAGAGGGGAAACGTTAAAGCTTAAATAATGAAAAGTAAACACAACAACAGAAAAAAACAGTGATTGAAAATATCCCTGTGTGGAAACAGCCCACCTACTTCTGTTAGCTAATGATAAAAACATACTGTAGGGGACGGATGGAAAGCACAGAGACCGAGAACATTGGATTGTCTGTAGAAACAGAACAAAAAAGGTCCTAGAGAGGACGTCCAAAAGGGGGACATTTGCACAGTGACATGTCTCTTCACTACCAAGAACACACACAGTTATTCTGACTCAATCACACACACATCGTCCCGCTACTTGAAATATTCACGATAGCACCAAATGTGGATTAATCACAGCTAAATAAAATAAACCTCTTTGAGTAAAGTAGGGTTTAAATAAGAGGCTACAAAATGTAAGGAGATTCCTGAACCTTTAGAAGTAACCAAACTATATAAATGTGAGCTGTTTTTTTTACATATTTAGTGGCAGATGAAGGCCTTTTCATGGGATATGTTGAAAATATGAAAGATATAGAATACCAACAGCCTCATCTATTCAAACTCTGCTTAAACTACATTTTTAAAGCTAGTAAAGTATGCATTTATCAAAAATATCATGAGTGGAGAGGATGTAAAGCATTAGCTGTAAGTAGATTTTCTTCAAACTCTAATGCACATTGCAGTGGCTCTCTATCTCCCTCTAGTGGACACATGGAAGAACTACATGCCTGTGCTACTGTATATTAAACAGGTGTCTGTCTGATTCTTTGTGTGTTGGATAATAAGCAAGTCCTCCTGCAAGAGTTTCTGCTTCATTAATGTTCATGCTAATAGTTTACAGAACAATAGGTTCAGACAGGTGGTTCCTTATTTATAGCCATCCTACTCGGACAGAAATAGATCACAGACTGCTCAGCATGCAGCGAAGATACTTGAGTACGTGGCTTGATTTCAGATGTAGACCTAACAGAGGAACAGTGGTTAAAGGATTCAGAACATAAGCATGCAGTGGGTACAAATCAGGCGAGTGTAAAGCAATGGGTGTTCTTGCTCCGTGTGTGTTTGGATGTGTGGGAGTGCGTTTGTTGGCATGTGAGGAGTTTAAAAACAGGCAGAAACCGGTTAGAAAACGATAAAACAGACGTGAGTCGGGCGTGTTGTGAGGCTCCTTTCAGCCGTTTAGACGAAGCAAAGAAAACAGATCCAGACGCCATCTCAGGATTGCATCTCATATCTCGGGTATTAACAGATTTGGGTCAAGCTACTCATATGCATATTCATATACAGATACTGTACAGCAAGTACCTTTATATTCCTGTAGAATATCACAGAGTACATAATAATCTATTAAGGGTGCATGAGGTAAACCTTACTAATCAGTCAGTTTGGGCTCTGGGAACTTGTTATGAAGAATATTTCCCCTGACATTTGATAGAACAAGCGATTTAGCACTGCCATTAATCATTATTTTTGAATATCAAATCATTTGCTGATTATGTAACTTTAAAATGTAGTGTCAACCGTCAAGAATTGTGTGCAAAATGTCTCCACACATGGTTTTGAAATGACTTATTTGGGTAGTCCTACATGATTGTACATGATAGGCTAAGGGGCTCTAAGCAGTCGAACAATCACAACAGAGCTGGCCAGCTAACCAATCAGAGCAGCCTGGGCTCTGGTTTCAGACAGAGGGTGAAAAGAGGTGCTGCAGCACAGGCAGTATGAGAAAAATAAAGACTTTTTGAACATTAAAGCATGGAGACATGTCCCAGTAGAGACACTACACACTGATATGAACCTGAAACTGAGCATAATAGGGCCCCTTTAAGGATAAACGTTCTCTAGAAAAAGGCGGAGGCATAGTGGGATGACATTATGCTACAATGGGAAAAAAACTAAAATACTTCCAACTGTTTCAGCCTCACAGCCAATCGAATGACTGCCTCAGGATTTCCAAAAGCTCTCCCAACATCCTGCTGAGATTGTTCCCCAGGCAGCGGTTTAGCTATAGTGACTTAAAAGCAGCTGCATTTAAGGATCCATTCCTTTGCTCAGGGGCACTTTGGCAACTTTGTGTAGCATTACAAGTTGCATCCTCCCCTTCCTCAACATAAGCTTCCCACAAACATTATGCATCTCTTTCTGTGTCACACACCAACCCCCCCCCCCCCCCCCCCCCCCCCCCCCCCCGCCCGTTCCTGGCATCTTCGCAGCTGGCGGGAAGGCTGCCGCTCAATGCAATGCATTATGGGCAATGGCACGAAGCTCTGATCCCCTCGCTCTCCTCGCAGATAAACACGGCGTGCAGAAAGCCCAGAAGAGGCTCTGCGATGAGAGCTGTGACCTATATAACACGGGCTGCTGTTACATGTAGCCGCCACCAGAGAGCGCCCCCTAACTGTGCACCAGATACTACAGATTAAGCATGTTATGGTGCAACAATGCTATCAACGTTAGCATGCTCACAGAGACAAATAGATAGGAATTGATGGGGGAAAAAAGGCAAATTCAATAAAAAAAAAACCTGACAAGAAATCAACAATTCCAGCTTACTGACTGAAAGAGAAGTTTTACATGTACTGACAAATGGTGAAGGAGTCTTCAAGACAGCATGCATATTATGGGATGCTGCAGTCCCAAAGCGTCCTTGGGTCTCTTGAAAGGCGCTATAAAAATTGAAATTATTATTATTATTATTATTATAATTAATAATTATAACATATAATTATGATTTGTTTGTCTATTCTCTAATGGCTAATTGGTGGCATTTTGTTTGGTCTGTCTGAGGCACAATCTCAGCCTCAGGGAGAAGGCACGAAGATGACAGAGCCCTTTTACAGAGCATGAGGCGAATGAGTGTGTGTGTGGTGTGTGTGTGTGTGTGTGTGTGTGTGTGTGTGTGTGTGTGTGTGTGTGTGTGTGTGTGTGTGTGTGTGTGTGTGTGTGTGTGTGTGTGTGTGTGTGTGTGTGTGTGTGTGTCAGTGTGTGTCAGTGTGTGTGTGTGACTGATGTGTCTCATTTCAGTCTTACATTTCACATTCATCTCCTCCATCAACACAAAGCGTTGCGTGGGAGCGAGCAGGGATATGCACCTTAAGTCCAATGAATACAACTGTGTGTGTGTGTGTGTATGTGTGTGTGTGTGTGTGTGTGTGTGTGTGTGTGTGTGTGTGTGTGTGTGGCTCCTGGCTTGAAATGCAAGTATGTGTGTGTGCGCATGTTTGCATGAATGTGCGTGCACTCAAATGAATGTGTGTTTGAACGCTTCCACTCACAGCTAGTGAATTGTGTGTGTGTACGGAGAGAATACGTGTGTGTGTGTGTGTGTGTGTGTGTGTGTGTGTGTGTGTGTGTGTGTGTGTCGCCCCTCTCGACCCAGGTCGCCCTGCCTGCTCTCTGTTTTGCACCACAATGGACTGGCGCTGCTTTTGTGTACTTTTAGAGGAGAAGAGTGAACAAAAAACAACAATGGATAGAGTGGCTACATTTAGTGTTCCTCTCTCTTTCCCAGCACCTCGCTCACATCCCTCCCCCCTGCCTCCCACCTTTAACTCTTACCCAACCAACAAATAAAGATGTTTCTATCAAAAACTGTCAGTAATGGCCATGCTTCAAATAAAAAAATGTTACTACAGCTTTGAAAGCCCACAAAGTAAATTTTTAAAAGAAAAATGTGACAAAACTTGCCAAAGATAATTAGTTTTTCCCTATTTTCTGATAGCCAAAGGATGAATACATTTTACATAATAATGTCATAATTCTGTTTAAAGGGGACCTATCATGCAAAATGCACTTTTGTACGTCTTTTATACATGAATATGTGTCCCCGGTGTTCCAGGGAACTCACCAAGTGTCAGAAAACACAACCCTCTCTATTTTCCTCCATACCCAAATCTCTAAAAAAGGGGCTGCAACGGATCTGATAAAAACTGATCCAGATTTGAACACTGTCCTGACGTCAGGACGGTGGCGCTACGGCTATTGGGCCAACTCCACCAATCAGGAGGAGACAGCCACGGCCATTGCCGTTCGAAAGCGCTGGAGACGCTGTAGTACATATGCCAGGCCTGTAGGTGGCGCTGTTCTCACTGAATCTGCCCTTGCTAAAACAGAGCTAGAAATTGTCAAATTGAGCGAAATGAGGCATGGCTAAAATGCATGATCTGTTTGGTATTTTGAAAAAAAAAAAGTATAAATATGCCTTATATAGGTATGGTCCTACACTATATTATTCAAATATAGCATGATAGGTCCACTTTAAATGTTTTCTTATGAATAAAGATCCTATCGTTTTGGCCTAAATGGGCTTCTGTACAGATGATCTCACTCATGGGTTTCTTCTCCTGTTATAAGGTGTAAGTAAAAGGGTGATACGTCATTATTTAATATTGCTTTGTCGCTAATATTCTGCAAACAAAGCAATATTTAGTTACAAGAAACATTGTCATTATTATAACTTTATACATTTTGTTGTCATAAATCGGATTCATATGCAATACAGGTGTCCTGGATGACATGTTGCTTTGTTCTGCTGTTATTTTAAAGGAGAAAAGAGTATAACATGTTAATGGGAGGGGAATGATTCCTCTTACAAAGACAACAACTATATATACAAATAAATGAAAGCACCGTTATTATGTGATTATCTATCATAGTGGTCATAGAGACATTTTACTTCCCTTTTTCTGCAACCATGAATCAACATTTATGTAAAAAAAGTGGACAAAAAAAAATGCGAAACTGAAAGAAATATTTGCTTCTTTCAGTTCCTGTGCAACATTGCAGTCATCATGCACACCAAGTAAAAAGAGTTTGTGAAATCCCCTCAAACTAACACCACCCCCACGCTTCGGACGAGCCTGACACTGCGTCCATACATAGAGACCCACTGTGCTTCACATTCTTATGAACACAGACGTGCTTTTGTCTGCTCGTTCCTCTGTGTGTGTGTGTGTGTGTGTGTGTGTGTGTGTGTGTGTGTGTGTGTGTGTGTGTGTGTATATAAATAGAGAGAGTTGGCACTAAATGTATGATTCAAAAGTGAATATCCGCTATACATCAAATTGTTCAATAAGTCTGAGCAATGCAAATACATGTTAAGGAATGTTTTTGGGATGAAACCAATGGAATAAAATATAGCAGTAAGAAAATACCCTCCAATATAGATGTATAATATTCTTATTGTATGTGGGTTTGGTTAAATATGGAAGTTCATTCGTGACGAAACTTCTGTATAAGCAGTAAATGATTTCAAGCTGTGATCAATCTGCAAAATAAATACTTTTACACTTTTAAGGAGAAAGTGTTCGTGCTTAGTTTAAAATCTTCTCACAGTTTTCTCTGGCAGGTTATTAGAGCTCATGAACAACATTGGCACCCGGGCATCAAGAGTTACTTTTTTTTTGTAATTCCTTGCTAGGAGGTTGATATCACTTCCATATTGGTCTTTTAAATATGAAGCTACAGCTAGGCTAGCTTAGCTTAGCATAACGACTGTACACGGGTGGAAACAGCTAGCCACGCTCTTTCCTTAGAAAAAGCTACAAAAAACAAGAAAAAAAGTCACAAATGTACCTAAATTCCTAGTCCTTATGCTAAGCTAAGCTAAACATACTTAACAAAAAGAAGCTTGAATTTCTTTAGCACTTCAGTAGTTTTATCGTTGATGAACTCCATAGCCCTCATGGCATGAATGGATGCCAAGCAGTCTTCTTCCTCTCCGTGACTAAACTGTTAACCCCCCCAACCACATCCTCCATAGTGAGCTATACATTGTGCAATGGAGCCATTATCCATCCAGACGAGACCCACGGTTCTCATTTAGAGAAGACACCGCAGCAGTTTCATCAATATGTTGCATCGAGCTCATGAAGGCAGTCCTGAGGCAGTGTCAGTGTGTAGCGATAAAGATTATGTCGAGAGCCAATGACCTCGGTCTGAACGCTGTGAGGAAATCTTAGAAAGCACTTTACAGAAATCAAATCTCTTATTTTATTTTCCATTTAACAACTTTATAACACTTTCACCATCGCTGCTCCATTTTCTCCTGCTTAGATAATCAACCTGCTGACAGCTCTTTTACACACACACACACACACACACACACACACACACACACACACACACACACACACACACACACACACACACACACACACACACACACACACACACACACCACACACACACACACACACACACACACACACACACACACACCACACACACACACACACACACACACACACACACACACACACACACACACACACACACACACACACACACACACACACACACACACACACACACACACACACACACACACACACACACACACACACACACACACACACACACACACACACACACACAACACCCTCCTTTCACCCTCCACACCAATGACGTTGCCATGGATACCAGGCCTAGCTTTGCCTTTAGGCCTGGAGACTGTTACCTAGCGACAGTGCAGAGACCATCCTCCCCTCCTCACAGAATAAAAGCCTTCATTAGGGTGATTGACAAACTCCAAAAAAGCTCACACCCGTTTAAAAGTGTGAAATTCGAGGAATTTTCTGGGATTATAATCAATTTGCAACCAAAGAAACACTGCATGTTGTTACAAACAACACCCGTGTTGGTTCATAATAACCACGGTGGTGAGAAAACATTCAATAAAGGTGTCAGGAAATCACTGTCCACACATATGTGAGTGAGCACAGGAAGACAATATGAGACGTCGTGACACTCTGCTCCATTTACATGCTTACGCAACTCTCTCTTTTTTATCAAAGCCGTGCATAAACACCAAAATCTCACAAACACACACACACAGCGCTGGCACACTGTGCTGGACTTCAGCATGGAGACTTTAGATTTCACCATGGCAACCAAAGCACTGGGATAGCAGCTCAAATCTCTCCGACTGAGATCTGAAAAGAGGAATAGACTCTGTTGTAATGTTTTCATTACAATGTTTCCAGAACCTGTGTGTCTTTGCCAGCTTTTGCTCCATCCCTCCTTCCCCTCATGTATTGTCCTCTTGTTTTTGTTGTTGTTGTTAGTTCTAGTACGTTCTGGCACTTGAATTGATATATTACTTTGTGTGTATGCTGAACAATAATGCTTAGTTGAATACTCGATTCTGATTGGTCAATTCGGACATTTAAGAGGTTGTTAATACTTGCTAACAGACCGCTGCTAAGGAGGAACAAGGGACTATATTCAGTCATATCAATCCACAGAAAAAAGTGGACAACAAACACTAGTCTTCTCCATCAGAAAACAGAATGAAACACATTTTGAATATTTATTTTTATATTTCGGCCCACGCTGCACATTATCACTTACTTACTGACCACGTCGTTGACATTTGATTTTGCCAGAAATATGCATTTTGATTTGAGCTGTTCTTTTTTTTTTTGATATAGGTCGTTTTGGATAGAGATGCCCAAAAGGTAATATTGCCTAGTTGTTTCAACATTGATTAAAATAAACGACTTAAAAATCTTTAAACTGCTTGAACTATCAGTGCATGCATATTTTATTCTATATTTTCCATTAACTGGACTGCTTCCTTTCCATTAGCGAAGTTGCTCTTCATTGGCTGATATCACTGGTTTATTGTTATTCCTTTTAAAGATTGATGTTTGTTTTTTGTGATGAAACTACAGTTGGTTGATTGATTGACTTTACATGTGGTAAATGATTACATACTGCACAACTTCCCTACCTCGTCATACTCTCTTCTACTTCCCGCTGCCCTGTTGCTTCTTGTTTTACTCGTCGAGTACAAGCAGTTAGTCTCGATCCCCCCTCATTAAATCTCTTATTAAATAAACCCTGACATTTCACAGCCTCCTATGCTCTCCTTCTCTCTCTCTCAGTATTTTTTTTCTTCTCTTTAACTCAAATGAACTGAGAGTGTAGGAGTCCCTCCCACTCTCCATCTTTATATCTCCCATGAAACTCACGTCGACTTTACAAAAAATCAGTTTGACTGTCCATGTACGGCATTTACATTCTTAAAATACATAAAAAAATGAAAAAATACCTCGTTAAACTTTCTCTAATTCCAGCAACGCGTTTGCAAGTTTTAGGGATGTTACCGGCTCCATTTGTCTTTTGGCTTTCCCTCTTTTAATCTATATGTCTTGCTCTCAGTGCCATTAACCATCTTCCTCTCGCTCAGAAGGTATCTTCAGTCCTGCAGGAGCAGCAGGGGTTGAGGATTAGGGAGTGGGAGGCAGAAGAGCTCACAGCTGTGGTTCGGAGCGTTTGTCCGCCTCCAAAATCTACCTCTCAGGTCAGAAGTCTATATCGTTTTGCATTTTTGAAACCTGAAACTAATTGTCTTATCAAATTCACTCGTTCTGATTCTCAATTATTCAGAAAAGCCCTTGAAAAGATCAAACGGTACATATATAATATCCATGAATGCTTGGATGTACCTTAAGGCCGCGACACACCCACCTGAGACCAAAGAACGCGCACCGAAGGCGTCCCGACTTTTACGTCAGCTACGTCGCCTGCGTCGGCTACGCCGCCCGCTACGCCGCCCGCTACGCCGCCCGCCTACGAACACACCGCAAATACTTCAGTCGACGAGTGGCAATAACTGTCCTTACCAGCAGGCAGCGGTAGTGTGAACAGCCAATCAGAGTGATTGCTTGGGCCGACTTTCTCTGACCTCCCGCGGGAGGTGTGAAAAGGTGCCGTAAAGAGACGACGGTGCGGGACACACCAACCTGAGTAGGGCGCCGCGAATGCCCGACTGCCTCTGACTCCCAAAATCGGGTTGGTGTGTAGCCAGTTTTATGTTAATGAATGCATTAAGAGTCCTTTTAAGGCAGCATGCATTACACTGTACTTGTTATCTTCATAATACCTGAGTGCTGGTATCTGTGGGTGCCATTTTGTTGGCAGAGCATTGATACAATTCTTATATATTGGCTCTCAACTTAAAAGGACTCAGGTTACAGTTAAATCCACAGCGTAGCAGAAGTATTGAGGTATGCATGCCCTAACCCTAACCCTAACTCTAGCCAAGTGGTTAAATCATGGGGAAAAATACACATGGGGAAAAATACCAAAATAAATTAGTTTTGATGTTTGGGTCATTTTATGTTTTGATGTTAGTCCTAGTTGTTTGCAGTGAGTCATTCTAGATCAGGTAATGATAGGCTATCCTCGGTCACACATGGAACTTATTTGACTGGATGTGGTTTCTTGCCATGTTGACAGATTGAACTAAAGAAATTGGTTAAATATTGGTTTTCATAATACCTCATTTTCCATACTACTGATGCCAGTCCCAACTGTTCTCAAACGCTTATGTACATGTAGTTCAAGAATCCATTTCAACTTCTCATTTTTCCAGAATAACGAAACTAGAACTTCCTGTTTGAGGTTGCTACAACAGTTCTCTGAATCTCTCCCTACAAATACTGTGGTTTCAGGCAGGAAGTACACTGAATCACATGCTCAATAGACCAATCTAACTGTCTCTCAAGCCACAGTCGGACATTGATCAGTTCTCAATGCCAGAAGCACGAAAGCGATCCAATGTGCCTCTCTGCGGGTTTCCTTTCCAATAGCAACAAACAACAAACAGACGACAGCGAGCGAGGGGGAGGAAACACTGTCGGGTCTCTACAGGGGTCACGAAGCCTCGCTGCACATCGCCGTGTATCAGCTTTATCCACCGCTGATACACCACTGGACTACAGAAAGCAGCTGTGACTCCTTTTTCCTTTCGGACTGAGGAAGTTGGGGGCAATGGGAGTTTTATATATGTCTTGCTTCTGGCAAATGATCAAATAATAATAAAGCTTTATTTATATAGCACTTGTCATATGACACATGCAGCTCAAAGTGTTGTGTTATAAAGTATTTTGAGATCTTCATGTAATGCTTGCAAGCAGTGACACCTCCAAAAGAGAGTGCCCTGTTCTGTCTGAAACAGACCCCTCCTTATAGGAAGACATCAAAGGTTATTGACATTACAAACAACATTTTGTGAGGCCAGCTGGTACCCCATGGCACTGTATGCAAAACCTCCCACCCTACAAAGACAGGGTATATGCAGGAATCCTGAAGTCAAATGTAATACCTTTTAAGACCCATTGGCGACACACTTTACCTCACATTTACTATATACAGTATTGATTGTCCTTCCTCCTTATCTTCCAACCATTTGGACGCAAACTTGCATTTCCCCATAACGATGTTGTTTAACAACCGGCGTAAACGGACCTTCGCGCGCTATCAAGCAGTGAGCGTGCGATGTCCTGTTCAGATGACGTCAAATCCAACGGGATGCCATAAATAAACTACACAGAATCACACTACACACCTACGCAATGATTACATTCAGGCAAACTGTAGAATACAACCTCTTTGGATAATTTATATACTTATTGAAAACAAGCTACAACATGTAATACCTTGGAAAATGACTTTTTAATAGCCTTAATTTCCACTAAATTGATTGATCAACTTTTAATACTTTTTAAGACCCCGCGGACACCCTGAAAGAACAAATGGGATATACAGATAACCCCTTATCGTAAATTCCTTCCACTCATCGTGTCTTCCTGTGGTTGTCATAAAACCCCCTTCCAAAGACATCTGTTTATCACAAAGCCATTTACATGACATTCTCAGGATGCAGCAGTTACATTTCATTTAGGATTACACTGTATTAAGCTTTAATACCATCATTGCCATAACAAAACAAAGTGAACATATAGGTACAACAGAAATACAAATAAAAAGATTAAGACCTATACAATAAATAAAACAATATAAAGGTAGGTAAATAATAAAGACTAAAAGACAATTGAAAGTGGGGGGTTGCTAATAAAAAGCTAATGTAAAAATATGTGTCTTTAGCCGTCGTGAAATAAAAGTGTTAGGATGGATTGGGTATGGCATGTTTTATGTTAAATCCATCTTCTGTCGTAGTATTAGCAGATTCCTGAACAACTGATTCCTGCCAACATGAAGTAGCGTCATCATACTCAAGAGTTCATCCAGATATCTTTTTTACTGTAATACTTGAGTTATTACCTCTAATTTGTACTTAAAAATAGCGCCTGGGTATTCTTACTTACTGTGCAATACTCCACCACTATTAGGTAATGCACTTTCGAGGCTGGCAAATATCACAATTTAGCTGACTCAGTTTACAATAATCACATTTCTGGAAATATGAAAGGGATTCAGTAATGGACATGGTATGATTTATTCATACCGGATGATGAGCTAACAGTTGAGTTATGCTGCTAATGGTGAAGCACTCAGTCAGACGTCTGGATATTAATAACGGGTTCTTTTTAAAAACGCGGGTTTAAATGAGGCAGATGACATTTACGTTGCCATTACAGTATGCCATTAAGCGTTGTGCTGCCATCTGGTACAAGCTTTTACGCACACACACGGACATCTCAAATTAAACTACAATCCCGTCTCTGAAAGGTCAAACACACTGCTCCGAGGTTTTGACATGTGCCTTCCACATCATCCTCAAATGCCACTCCTTTGCTGGTGCTTTCTACTTCTTGGTCTCTACCTTATTTTCCATCATTTCTTTGATACTTCCCTTCTTCATAACTCTTTTTGTATGCATCCCGGAGGTCTCTGCAGCACAGAAACAGGGCAGGTTTTTATAGTAGACACCATCACAGGAGCATTGTGCTGCCGGTAAATATTACAATCGATGTCTGAACATTAATCTCATTTTGAAGTCTCTCGCTGCCTGTGTACAGTCGCCAAATAAAACACCAACTCTCCTGTCTTTTCCCTCTTAAGCTCACGTGTTCTGGCCTTCTAGCCCCCTTTCTGTAAATCCTGCTGTGTCTCTTTTGGATGTCCTGTTGGTTTTTGCATGCTTTGGAAGAGATTCCCCTCCCCATTATCGCAGGATTAACCCTCGTCCGGTCGGTCGAGTTACTGCACCGCTCAACTCCCATTCCCACCACAAGCCTGGACAGCGAAAAGAGGGATATCTTAGGGGAAAGGAAGAGCAGAGGGAGGGATATTGTGCACAGGATTATGGTATGAGAGGGGGGGAAAGAGGGATGAGAGGGGGTTAGAGGATGGAGAGAAATAAGGAGGTTTGGTCCTTTTCCTTACAGACGGCCTCATGTCCACTGAGGCGGCGAGTACTGCCAGCTCGCATCAGCTCAAAGCCCAGAGCGAGAGGAATCGGGAGGGAGAGAGAGAGAGAGAGAGAGCGAGAGAGAGAGAGAGAGAGAGAGAGAGAGAGAGAGAGAGAGAGAGAGAGAGAGAGAGAGAGAGAGAGATACTGAGGAAAGGAGGAGGCGCTAATCTGGGGAGAAGCCGTGAAGCGCCGGAGAATATAGGCCAATGGCCCATTTTTCATTGAGGAGAAAAGAAGATTTGCTGCTTGTAAAAATAGTGCAGTTGATTTAAATATATTTTGTCTACAGTAAATCACTCTCATTTCTGATTTGGGTGCATTTGTGCGAAGCCTTTTTCATAAGCTCGGTAACTTTATTTCATTAACTTGATTTGGGACATTTTTGAACAAGTGACTCAATATAAATGTCACAAATGCTATTGTTGGGAACGTTAGCAGGATTGGCAATAGGTAGCTGACATGGCAACCCAACGCTACCGTGCTTGTGTTTAGGTATACTGTTAATAATTATTTATTTGTGTTACTACTAAACTCACAATACGGCTGAGGCTGATGTGAATGATGTTTGATTCACAGATATTTAGTAATAAACCAGATTACTGGGCAAATTCATGGTACAAAAAAGAAGGGACATGAATTTCTGCACCAAATGTATTGGCAAACCATCAAATCATTGTTGAATTTGGACTAAAGTGATGGACCAACAAAGAGACTGTCATCTGACGTGTAGAAATAATCCATGGCTAAAAATAGCCCACCACACATGCACATCTTACTCCTTTTGAACAACGCTTTCTAAAAACGACAGAATCCATCTGTTAGGGCGACTGTGGCTGCGAGGGAATGCGGTCGTCTTTCAACCAGAAGGTTGTGGGTTCGATCCCAGCCCGTGCAGTCAACATGTCGATGTATCCTTGGGCAAGATACTTAACCCTGAGTTGCTCCCGATGGCATGGCCGACGGTGTGTGAATGGGTGTGAATGTTAGGTCCTAGAGTAAGGTACACTGCTCTGTATGAATGGGTGTGAATGGGTGTGAATGGGTGAATGACATGTAGTATGTAAAGGGCTTTGAGGGGTCCTAAAGACTGGATAAAGCGCTATATAAGTACAGTCCATTACCATTTCAGTAAATCATAAAGCCATACAAAAATGAAAATACAGGTTTGTGGCCCGTTTCAAATGTTTGATTCGTCATTAAGAATGAAAGGGCTTGGCGAGTCAAAGACAAAATGGTCGTTGGAAAATGGAAAAACACATTGTACCGTCTTTCATACAATTTGTTGACATATATCTGAACTTTTAAAGTGCTCAGGAAATCATTTCCATGACAACTGGGCTTATCCATCTGCTGTGTAGGATACTGTAATACGATTGAAATCTGGACCGCTGGCCTTATCCTTTAAATCCTCAGCAGCTACTGTTACCATGCAACTGGCCTCTAGTTTCAGTCAATCATTTTTCAAAAGCACAGTGTAATAGCCAACATGGATTTTATACACAATAAGGTAAATGCATTTTTCAATAAGCTTGATGGAAAGAAATCTATCATTATGTTGGCTCGGTCAATCAAACCTCATACAGTCCCGTGCTCAGCGTGAATGGAACTTGATTAAAGTCTGAAGGCAGAATTGACTGAGGCTTTGTGCTCTCAGAAGAGTGCTAATGGAGGTCTTAAAGGTCAGTTTATCCAAAGGACAAAGAAAAACATGTTCGGATTACATATACTGTAGGGGCAGGGATTTGCTTTTATTGGTCGATGTATTATGTTGTTTTTTGCTGCTTTTCCAACAGAAAACCTCTCGATTACAAATGACGTTTTCTGAAATGTCTCATTTCCCATTTAGTGCATTGAAACTTCTATCTGCCATCCTAGAAATATACAAATCTTACTACAAAATGTTCTTAGGCTTCTTTATTGTCTCATTTTATATGCACAGCTACTCAAATGTATACACAAATTTCCAGTCAATATTTTACCAAATATCTTTATGCAGCTATCTCTGAACTTGTGAACGTTTTTGATTGATATGCCTAACAATACCTTGATTTGAATGTACATAATCTAGTATATATATATATACAGTATATATGTGTATATGTATGATAAACTAGTCAGTGACATTCATTCGACTGTGATTCAGTTTTTGTATTTTTTATAATTGTAATAAAGTTGTACTGGATGAATATGTTGGTATTTAAATGGATGTGTGGATGGGTGTGTACACTTTAATTGTTATATTTTCTAATAGATAATATGTTATGGTGTTGTATGTAAATTCATGATTTGAGTATGTAACTCTACAGTGACTGCAGATATACATTAAATGAGTTAATCGCTGGAATCTAGCCTAAATCATATCTTTCATTTTGAGATATAGAAAGTAATAATGACATAATTCCAACTACATGTTTGTATTTCTACACGCATGACGGTATTTTCCTCAATCTCCATTTTCTCTAAGCTATAGAACAACGCCTGCCTGTGAAGAGCTTGTGTGTAGGCAGCACCAACAATCAATCCTCCCAAGTGACACACAAACACCCTCACACACACACACACAGACACACACACTGTGGGCACCGTGTGGATGTGTCCTGCATACAGATGGACCTTCTTTATTTGGCACAAGCTCGCGTAAAGCCAGAGGGTTAAAGGTCAGGAGAGAAAAATACCACGGGAGACTTTCTGCAACTAAATCGAAAGTGCTGCACTGCGTGAAGACCAGAATAAAAACCAAATGAGAAAAATGTGAGTGTGTAGGCATGTTCTAAAAGGAGAAGAACCTGCATGTGGACACGAGTGTCACCGTGGGTGGGCAAAAAAAACACAACATGGCATCTTCAACTGTCTTTCCCTCTGTGATTCATGACAGAATAACTGATAACATAAGGATTGGACTGCCTACAAATAATCACGGAAAACACATCAGAACTGCAAAAGATAACTCCGCAGACTGCTGGAGAAAATGTGGACATTCAAATGCAAATCATTATCATGTTTTCTGGGACTGTTACTGAGGTCTTTTGGAGAGGGATACAAAAGTTTTAAAAAAAGTCAACTTTATTGTCAATCTTTCAGTTTGTGTGTACAAACAGAGAGATTGAAATATAAAACAGATGTATATAATAATATGTGTGCAAATATGGATATATACACACACACACACACATAAGGACTTACAATATATTTTCAAATGTAAGAGTAAGACTTTGTTTTTTTGGACTCATACCTCAAGAGTGGACTAAAAAAGACAAATATGTATTAAATCTGTTGATGGTGGCGAGTAAAAAAGCTCTTACAAGGAATACCAGATAACCCAATTTTAAACGCATGGATGGAGACTCCAATGGACATTTACAAAATGGAGAGGATAACATCATCTGTCAATCACAAACTGGAACTATTTGTGTCACGATGGAGAAAGTGGACGGATTTCGTAAAACCTCATAGGCCAGATTTTATTTTTACAAACGTATGATTTTACTGTGAAGTCCTGATCGCTCCTTAATGTTCGTATTGTTCGTACTTTTTACTGTTTTTATTTTATCTTTGTAAAGGCATTTCGGAGAGACAAACTCAAGAGGTACAATTACTATGTCTTGAAAGAACACCGTGTAATTGTTTGCTGCCAAATGTCAATAAAGAATATGTTACAAAAACGGCAAAAGATGCAACATTTAGGACTGTGTAAGAAAACAAGATATTTTGAGGAGTTGCAGACCGAGTGTTGCGTGCCGTGGAGACCTGGCTGTGAATGACCAGCTTTACTTCCTGCCGTCACCATGGGAACACTTCCTGGCCCCGGGTGTAGGGCAGCAGAAAAAACAGCAGCCGCCAAGGGAGAGGGAGAAAGAATAGATAGAGAGTGGTGGAAAAAAGGGAGAGCGGAAAGGATGGAGGGAGGAAGAGAAGGAGAACAAAAAAAATAAGCTGGGAATTAAAACTGGAGTTAATCCCTTCTGCTTTGTTCGACACTAGCCTCGTCCTCCTCTCTGTAACTCTTCCCCTCGGGGCTTTATGCGGGACATTCTGCAGACAGTGGCGCTCATTTTGAAAATGATTGTTCTTAAAACTATGTGCAGAAGATGCTTCAAACACATCCACAGGAACACGATTATGATTCAGATTAGACTTTGGATAGCGGCCTTATTGGCAACACCTTTCTGTGTTTCAGTTCTGATCAAGACTGGAAAAAGTTATCACTTTAAAGTCGATGTCAGCAAACAATTGGAGTTGAATCAATCAGAGACGGAGCATTCATTTGGATATGTGGTGCTGTCCGACCAATATTTAGGTCTAAATGTCACACTTTAAGCTCTGTTTTTGGTCTCCACCGACTCCTGAGGAAAACATTTTGTTGAATGCGCCGATATATTGACCAGCTAGTGCAGGGGTGTCAAACTCAATTTAATCGCGGGCCACATCAGCATTAGGGCTGCACTCAAAGGGCCGGTTGTAACTTTAAGACTATATACAAATACATATATAAATATATATATAAAATAGGGCTGTCAAGTTAACGCACACACACACACACACACACACACACACACACACACACACACACACACACCCACACACCACACACACACACACACACACACACACACACACACACACACACACACACACACACACACACACACACACACACACACACACACACACACACACACACACACACACACACACACACACACACACACACACACACACACACACACACACACACACACACACACATCACACACACACACACACAACACACACACACACACACACACACACACACACACACACACACACACACACACACACACACACACACACACACACACACACACACACACACACACACACACACACACACACACACACACACACACACAGTATTATTGTATGAGAGAGGTTCCAGGTTGAATCGAATATTTGTAATGTTCAGGTTGTTGTGTTTAATATTCATGAGAATATTTGTCATTGTTCAAATGATATTAAACAAACATATAAAGCATAGTTGTCCACTCATATGTTGATAAGAGTATTAAAAACTTGAAAGATATCCCTCTAAGGTACATTTAGAACAGATAAAAAATGTGCGATTAATTTGCGATTAATCGCGATGAACTATGGACAATCATGCGATTAATCGCGATTAAATATTTTAATCGACTGACAGCCCTAATATAAAATAATGTATTATATTACGTTATTGCCTCTGCATTGGATTATTATCCATAGATAGGGTAATAACTTCATAATAAACTACGTCTGAAAGCAGAAGTCTGGGTCAAATAATTGCAAGTCTCTTCAGTGAGAATGTCACAAAATGATTTAAAAAGAAAAGCCAAATTCTGGAAAAAAAGATGTGACATTTAAAAAAAAAAGTAACATTAAAAAAAAAAGGCACATTCTGAGAAAAAAAGGCATATTTAGAAGAAAAAAAAGTCAAATTCTGAGAAAAAAAAGTCTAATTTGAGATGCATTGTGGGACATGTAGTTTATGGGCAACGTGCTTCTGTAAATCATCATGTAACCGTATAATAAACATATAATATTCTTTGCAAGCTCTTGTGGGGCCACAGAAAATGAAGCCACGGGCCGGATTTGGCCCCCGGGCCTTGAGTTTGACACCCCTGAGCTAGTGTCTTAGTTTACCAGCTTTACCATCACACAGCTGCACAACAAACTATATAAAAAGGTGATATCCTTTCAAACAAAACCAAATAGCGACCAATTACAAAGACAATATTTCATTTTAGTTAGATTAGCTTAGAAGCTGTTAATTCTAGTTCCTTTTTTTGCCATCACAATAAAAATGTCCTTAACCATAACAAGTGGTTGAACATATAATATACGTCTTATTACTACGATACAGCCTTTTCAATCAGTTATTTATTCAGTATCATATGCATACATATAACCAAATGAACCAAACCTAAAGCATTTTGTTTCTTTTGATTCCGGTAGCAGGATCCTAAAATGCTCATATACAGTCGATCATTTTGTATAAAGTAATGAGAAACAAACCCTTTTTTATCTGTATTTAAATGAAAGCTATTCTTACCTCAAACATAGTCACAGATTAATGTGTAGGCTACAAGTGAGCTCTTATATAGCATTACATGTATACATACTTCAGTACAGGATATATATAGCCTTCTGTATCCTACATTATACAGTGTTTTTGCATCGCTTCTGGTCTGAAGGCCTGAACAAGGGTTGGCAATGTATTTATCTGTATGCATGAGTAGCTGCATGAATATGAAAAGCTGCATGTGCCACACACATGTGGATGCGTGAGAGCTAGAGACACAGAGAGAGTAGAGGGAGAGTGAGTTACTCCCTCCCCTGTCACTGCTTCTGTTCTAAATCCTAAATGGCAAATCGTGGCTGCAGGAAAAGACCAGATGGCCACGACTAAAGCAGAGAGAGAGCAGATGTGGAGTGTAGAGAAGCAGGAAGAGACACCGCCCGGCTTCATAAAAAGAAGGGGAATAAAGACTGACATGTAGGAGATGAAGGTAAATGGGTTGGAGCATGTGAAGGAATCCCAGGAGTTATTATGCAGCCTCCCACGTGTATGTTTAAACACACAGAGATACACGGCGCTTTATCCTTCCTCCAATTAAAGCAAATCCCCGTTTATTCTGGCGACAGCGGTCACGTCATAACGAGACGACACTTGCAGTCACCCAACACACCCCTGCGGCGCTGAACATACAGGTTTAATTCTCTAATCCATTAAAATCCTGCTTCAGTTGCGGCTAAGCCTCCGTAAACAAGTGGGTAACCTTCAGCACCTGGTAAGTCGGAGCAGTCGACAGACATTACACGCTGTTTATGCTTCAAAGTTGCGTTAAGCTGCTATTAGTAATGTCGTTTCCTTTTGTTTTCACAATGCAGGTGTTGCTGCCTCGAGCTTATTGAGACATATTTCTCAACGGAGACCCTGAAATCAGTTCTGAGGGAACAATGGCAGGTGTGTGATAGCCTCTCACTATAGAGATGTGTGAAGCCCATCATATTCAGTGATATCATGTGTTTGGCAAAACTTTAAGGGGCCTTATTATGCTTCTTGGGGTTTTCCTGTAGTGTGTTATATAGGTTTTTGTGCATGTAAATTGTCTGCAAAAGTTAAAATCCTGAAACGCCTCCATTAGACTCGTTTGTTTACTTCCATAATGTAACATTCATGCCTCTATTGGCTAGCGCTCCGACACATTGTACGTGGTAGGCTAAGGGGCGGGACATCTCTAAGCGGTTGACCAATCACAACAGAGCCAGCCAGCTAACCAATCAGAGCAGACTGAGCTCTGGTTTCAGATATAGGGTGAAAAGAGGTGCTGCAGCACAGGCAGTATGAGAAAAAAAAAGAGCTTTTTGAACATTAAAGCATGGAGACATGTCCCAGTAGAGACACTACATACTAAAAAGTAACAGACACTAGGGCTGAACGATATATCGTGTCATGGCGATAACCGCGATATTCACATCGCAGGGTAGTGCGATTTTTTAAATTATTTTTATTAATATATATTCTTTTAGGACGTGCGATATAAAGTAGGTAAATTAACTCAAACACGTCATTTTATAATTATTTTTGCTGCTTGCTACAAAAGGAAAACTTGCGCGGCTCTCACGTCAGGGGTACTTGAGTGAGTGACATGCAGGCTCTGCATGCACAGCAAACCACCAATCACAATCATTCTTGATCAGATCACAGCAGGCCCCGCCCCGCTAGTTTGCAGGCCATCAAAACACCGGTAAAAGATGAGCGAGGCACAGGAGGACAATACCGGCGAGAATGAAGATTTACTTCCAAAAAGAAAAGCAACATCTGCCATCTGGAACTATTTTGGATACAAAAAGGTTCTTCTCTTCTTCATTCACAGATGAACCCCCTTATTTGAGGGTAAGCAACATGCATTATCATGACACGTTAGATCATGACTTAAGGTATGATGAGTCAACCAGTTAAGATCCAGACGTCCGTGACTAAAATCCTTCATCCGGTTAAATATAGTTAAAAAAAACGCAATATATATCGCAGGGGAAAAAAATATTGCAATGTCAGTTTTTTTCAATATCGTGCAGCCCTAACAGACACATAATGCACATTCGCAATAATCAGGTATATATTCAATGGCACGCCACACAGTATGAATCCACTACTGTTCATACAGCACATTCAAAACAGAGTGGCCAAATCCACCGCCTGCACAACTTCTAGATTTAGCCATGAGGCGTTGCTCCATATATGCTGTATGTTTGCAGAGGATTATCAGACATTAATCCTCACAATAAGCCACCAGAGAACAGGTACGTTTCTCTTTGCCTCTGCACTGATCCGATAGCATTGGGGAGGAATGATATCATGTGATGCCAGGATGCAGTCTGTGTTTGATAAATGATAATATGTAGCATCATGTGCACCATGGCGACCATAACATGATACGGACAACTCTGGGTTTGAGTGTCCCATGTTATAGATTAAGGATGTGAAAGCAGTGGTTATTAATTTTATGACACGGAAGGAAAGGAGATGATATTTACTCATTGCATTTCCTGTGTGAACCTTTAATGTCTTCAGATAATGACATAAATCAAGGTCATACTATCTAAATACAACCACTAAAAATGACATTGCTTTCCTAAAAAGCGACAGAATCTGGTTTCTGTTTCCTTTACTTTCACTCATTTTAAATGCAAATACACTCATTTGAATTACCTGTAGGTTCACATATGTGTGTGTGTCTGAAGGTTTTATTTGTCGACACAGTCTATCGTCAAGTAAATGGACCGGAGAGAAGTGGCATCATCTCACCTCGCTGTCCCTCTTACCTAACGTGATTTTAAGGCATGATTAAACGTCTGTTTACGAGGTACAATTATCACTGAAATGCCTCCGACACGAAACATATTTGACACTCATGCACTGTGACAGCTTGTGTTCACAACAGCAGACAGAGATGTTGCAGTCTGTGTATCAGCAGAGCCGGATTTAGAATCAAAATAATCATGGAAATGTATTTGTGTTGTCGGTGCTTCATTAGCGTTTGGGCTTTATGGGAGATAAAAATATCTTTGTGCCTCTGGGAGGAGGGCGGATGAGGAGGGGAGGGGCTGTGCATGAATGTGTGTGCAGTTTTTTTGTTCTTATGCACTGAATGTGTGTGTGCATAAGCGAGGGTTAGACAGTGACATAGTTTTGAGCAAAAACTTCCAGGCAAAAATGTGACAAAAGGTACAAATCACGAGCCGACGTCAGCCTCTCCAGACACCCTGCTGTGAGTCGAAAATATCTCGCGTCCTCATCTCTGCCGCCTTCACTCTGCAGCTCCTTCATCTAAAACCACACTGCAAGGCTTTTGGAAAACCGTGTGCAGCGGTGCAGGAAAACGTGCGTTTGTGAGCAAAGAAATTAAGCTAATTTGTGGCTTTGAATTGTAAGGAAATAATGTCATTCATCCACCTGAGAGCAAACTAGCAACAGGCTCTACTGTATGACTCACCGTTCGGGCCATTTCTGACTAAATGGTGCGTCATTACACTAAATTGCACTAATTCCAGATTCATTTGTTTTGCCGTGACCTGCTGGGTAATTATAGAGAAGTAAAAGGTTTTTAACAACTAGCTTTCACGTCTAAAATGGGCAGTTGAACCGAGGGATGAAAAAGAGGACAAAAGCTTGAGATGAAGGACTGATGAGAACAGAATCAGCGAAATATGGACTCAATATATCCAAAAAGGGGTCGGAGGTCGGTGAAAAGACACCTTAAAAAGAAGCAAAGACGCATACATATGTACCTGCATGATCCTTCATATTGTGTTTTTTACATTAATAACAGTCATGCCATGTGGTGATCATCTCAGTTTTTTTGGTCTTATTTCTATAAAAGTCATGTGATGAGTTCAGAATAAATATTATGTTATTATTAGATTGTTCTTGTGAGGAACTTGACAGTCATTTGTTTGACTGCAGGCGACTCGCAGTGTTAGAAAGTTAAAGGGAATTAAAAGGGACAGTGAGTTTAACTGGTGTTATTATATCCAGCCCCTTTAATGTCACATGACCAATGTGTGCCGTACGAACAAACAGAAGCTGCAGAAAAACACTAAATTCACAGATATGTTTAAAAAAATCTTAATAATAGAAATTAAATCAAAGCATATCTAAAGAAAATGTATAATAATTTTAAAGAAAATGACTTGGTGTGTTTCAAGGTAGAAATATTTTGGTCAGCACTAATTTAATATAAAATATAATTTTCCTATGAAAGAACACGTATTTTTAAAATAGCTTTTTAAAATTAGCTACGTATTTTTTTTAACCATTTTTTATTTATATATAAAGTGTACTTTTATTTTCAGATAATCAGATTTTTTTAGCTTTAAAATGAAGGACATTTTTCTAAATGGTCAGTTTATCTGATCCATTTAAAGGATACCCAATTCTTAAATACAGGGTTTTCACTGGATGGCTCAACTCACTCGTAGCTAACGGGCTAACACATGCACATAAGGATTGTCTTAGCTCCAATTGTGTTGAAATGAAACGCATTTTGTTTCTCAAATCCACACAAATCAACCAAAAAATTCCATATTATACATTTTGCCACTGAATGTCCCCCCTCTGGTTAAAAAAAACAACGAGTGCCAGGCAGACAGGTGGCCAGGAAGTCAAGCGGGAAAACTAATTAAGAGTCAAAAGCATTGAGACGCCTGCAGGGAGACGCTGTCGGGTGTTTTGACCTTTCGTCCAAAAATGAAGACAATCAGACAGGAGCCTGGCTGGTCTCAGATCAGCTGATGGCCTGTTGGTGGTTTTTTTACAGAGGCACGAACACACAGAATAAAAAAGACAAGCAGAGAAACAGGCTGTGAGTTACGCTCTCAGTGACTTGTGTTTGGAGGCATTTACAGGCCGTCTCCTGATGAGAAGATGAGAGCCAGATGGCAGAGAAGTCGATCTAATGACACCTTGTTTCCTCGAGGGCTTGGAGTTCACAGGAAACATTCACCGTTTGAAGAGGAAAGGGGTAAAAAGGACTAACACTCTTTGGTCAGGAAGCAGAACGCGAGCATTTATTGAGCTCAAAGCCTCCTTCGATCATAAATGCAACCACAGCAGTGTAGCAAGTACACAAGGTGAAGGAATAGGTTATTTTACCAACATAATGTCTGGATAAAAACACTAAAAAAGCACATGTTACGAATATTTGATACATGAAAAAGGACTGGTTTGTTGAAAATACTGCATTAACCTTCCATAGTATTTGAGTGATATAGGCTTTTCTTTACAACTCCTACTGTAACTCAACAACAACAATGCAAAGTCGGCCATCTTTAGGTCCGGATTGAAGCTGTTAAAACGAGTTTACGAGGAGCACTTGAAGGCATCACGACTGCTGATAGGGAAAGTTTGTTTCAATATAGATTTTCAATCAAAGGAGAGAATGTAAAAAAAAAAAATAAGAAGACATTTAGAGCTCCTTTGTTGTCTTTATGCTAAGCTAAGCTAACGAGCTGCTGTTCGTAGCTCGTATTTAGCATACAGCATGAAATGGGTGTTGTTTTTCTTCTTCTTCTCAAAATCTCTGCAACAAAAGTGGACTCTCCAAAATGTCAAACTATTCCTTTAATGGATTATAATAAGACCATTTGAAAAGTGTTTCTTGCTGTGATTGTCTTTGAAGAGACATGTAACACTTAAAGTGACGTCAGTAAAGGAGAGTGCTGCAGGCAAAGAAAAAAAGACTTTACACGTGGCTTCGTTTTCTCTTCTCACTTTGTCAGTTTCCGACACCTTTCTTCGATTTCCCATCCCCTATTTTCTCTCTTCTCCCCCGAACAACTCCACCACCTCCGTCCTTCTCTCCCGTTCACTCCTATTATCACATTTCTCTTTCCCCCCCGCTCACATAATCTCACACTTTCAATTGTTTCCCTGTTACTCTCTCTGAGAATCTTTCAACGTCTAACAATCCGTCGTATGTGAACCCAGTTTCTGTCCTCTTGATTTCTACGTTTTTAATCTCTTTGATGCACTCTGGAAAGCAGAATTATGTCAATCAAGAAAAAACAAACTCTCTGTTAGCGTCTCACGACTATTTCTGTCTAATGCAACCTAGATGCTTTCCAGTTTTCAGAGTCGTATTTGTATATGCTTCCATTTTAATCTGTGTAAAGCATGGTTACGAGCATGAAAGATTCTTTTGGCACTTCCTGTTCGCTGCCATCAATCACCGGGGACTTGACTTGAGCCACTCGGGCGGCACTTCCTCTCAGGCTGTGTCACTGGGTTCAGAAGCTTTTGTCACAACCCTTCGCCTTAATCTCAACCACAAAGGAACAGTTTGGGATCTTGGGAAATATTCTATTCACTTTCTTGACAAAAGGACAAAGAAATATTCCCAGTACGAAACTCCCTGAATCCAAAAAGAATATACAAGGGTCGTATGTTGCATGTTTTCATTTGATTGTATTTACTTGTTTACAATGAAATGTGTCTTTAGGTTGACTTACAAAATCTGTCCAGGGACTACAGATGAAAAATAGCCTCTTTGCTAACTGTGGCACATTTACAGAAATGTTAATTAATGTGCACTGTCCCTGTTAAATAAATGAATAAATAACAATTCTTAAATCTTCGACCAAAAACGCATATACGGATATTTCCTTAATGTCCAACTTGGTCTTCAATATGAATGATTTGATTGGTAGGTGCTTGTGAGGGGTGGTGCACCTACCTGGGAGACTGTACTGAGGGAAACAAAATCCCAAAACAAATCCTAAATCATTGAGAAGAACAAACAAAAATGGCTAAAGACTAATATATGCATTATGAAAAACAAGCTGAATTTACTTTATAATCCCTAAATGCTTTGACTGTAGCAGATAAATGACAACAGCCTACACCATGATGTTTCTTTTATGCCCTGAAAACAACAACAACAACACTTCCATTCCACAAACAGAATCCTCTCTCTCCTTCCAACCAAGGCAATGAAACAACACCAGGTCCAAGTGACCCACATGCTGGGTCAAAATCTATCAAAAGCAATGCTGATGAAAGGTCCACTCTGACTTTGATGGTGCAGGGTTTGTTTCTCACTTCCTTTTGCACACAGCACCTTTGCATGAACACATCCAAGACGCTGACTGCACAGAAACAAGACAAGTTCCTGTTTGGCTCCTGCCTCATCCCAGATGGAGAAATGGAGAGATGGAAAAATGCTTCTGGAGAGTTTGGACGAGAGAAAGATAATTATCACTCATGTTATTCTGTTTTGAGGACCACCAATATAAGACACCGTTTTCTTTCTCCAGCTCCTTCGCTTCATCCACTGCACATTGTCACACTGTGTAGGTGTATTTGTATATTTGACGGACACCTGCACATTTCTCACATTCTCCAAGCTGTTAGATGTCTTCAACAACATGTTATTCTCTCCTATTGTTGGCCGGTGGTATTTATGAGTGTGAAGCATATGCAGGAGTGTTATCCTGCCATGGGAAATAAGCCGCAGAGGGAAGGAAAGAATGGACCACATGTTTACTCTCCTTATGAGTTTTCATTGACCCTGGCAATTACATCTATTGTTTAGGAATGGATCAGTCTAACACCTTTAAGATTGGAAAGCTTAACGTGGTTTCCTTAGCAGATATGGGCAGCAGTGGGATTTTTGTCTTGTAAAAATGTGCCAATATTCGGGGCTGTAACTAACTATCAACTGATTGTTTGGTTTAGAAGAAATCTGCATTTAGCTTACAAATAATCTAGGCTTCATACAGTACCACAACATTACATCTGTGTTTAATTGAGTCATATATATATATATAGCGAGTTATATATTGATTACTTTGTATGTTATTCAACTATTAAAATATCAGAAGATATGGATCAAAATGTTTGTTTTTTTCTGACCACATTTAAGAAGAGCAACAGACCTTCACATTTGAGGAGCTACAACCAATACATTATTTATATTTCTTCTTTAAAAAAAACTCAAAACTATTAATTGATGATCCAATTTGATTTATTGACCCATTCAGACGTTTTCATACTCCAAATTTAGAATATTAGTGGAGTATAATTTTCAAACATATCCTAATTATACCACTAAATTCACAAATGTTCTCACTAAGAAGTAGTCTTTTTACCTTTCGTTCCTCAAGTATAGAAATACAAGAGCATTAAAACACACACACACACACACACACACAGCAGGCCTTGGTCCGGATGCCGGCATTCTCCACAGTGATAATGGGGCTGTATCTCACTGTAATGCACAGTTCACTGACGCTGGCTCCGCTCCAGATGGAGAGGCAGCAAGGAAAAGGAACAGGATGCCATAACCTCGCCTCACACAGTGGACAAGAGCCACAGCTGCAGACACACACACACACACACACACACACACACACACACACACACACACACACACACACACACACACACACACACACACACACACACACACACACACACACACACACACACACACACACACACACACACACACACACACACACACACACACACACACACACACACACACACACACACACACACACACACACACACACACACACACACACACACACACACACACACACACACACACACACACACACACACACACACACACACACACACACACACACACACACACACACACACACACACACACACACACACACACACACACACACACACACACACACACACACACACACACACACACACACACACACACACACACACACACACACACACGCAAGGATAAACAGGCCAGAGCACCCACGCCTGTATCAACCCACACGAATGCTTGCATCTACATGAAATCAGATGCACTCAACATACGTTTTATCGTGAAACATGTCCACTTTCAAATAGGGCTGCTCAATTAATCGTATTTTAAATCGCAATTACGATGTTGGCTTGCAACGATTATGAAAACAACATAATCTAAATACAATTATTATTATTATTTATTTTTTTATTGGTTTTTCAGTTGAATTATATTTAAGGTTCAGGGTAATCAACTGTTAAAAACATACTGTTCACATTTTTTTGCAATAAATGGATGTTTTCAAAGTAAATGGATAATCGTTTTTAATAATCGTGATATCAATTATTGACCCAAATATTTGAGATTATGATTTTTGCCATAATCGAGCAGCCCTACTTTCAAACACATAGTTCGATGCACAGAGGCCGACACACTCACCAGAACAAAAACATCCTCTACACACAGTCAACACACACCTTCACATACACCTACAGTACACTGGCTGTAATCATGCAGCACCTCTGAGAAGTATTTTCCGTGCGACAAGAAAGGAAATGAGAGGATTTGTCACAGAAAAGGAATAATGTTATTCCGCCTCGTTCTGACCTGTTTAGACGAGAAAGCAAAAAAAAGCTTCCTGTATGCAGCTCACACCCGCAGGAGCACAGCGGGGAACAAATGGAGATCTGCACGACACTGGCTGTGTTAGCTTTTTTCTAATTAGTAGTTAGTAGGATTTTTTTATTTAACCCGGCTGTTTCACTGAGTGCAGTTATTTTGGCAGCGACATCTTTCGGATGGATTTGAGTGAAATTACGATCAGATATTCGAGGTTCCCAGAGGTTGAACCGTACTGACCTTTTTTTTAAATCTTCACTGAAGACACACTTCTTCTCTCTGGCCTTCTAGTCAGAGCTGAGCACGACACCTGACATTTCTCTGTGTCTTGTCTTTATATTTCTGTTGTAAATTCTTGTCTTTTCAATTTATTTTCTTGTGTTATTGTGTGCTTTAATTACATGTACAGCACTTTGGCTCGACCAAAAATCGTTTTTAAATGTGCTTTATAAATAAAACTTGATTTGATTTGACTTGGAAAAAGACATAAATGAAATACCTTAAAGTTTCTAGTTTCAAAAACCTTTGAAAAAGTTTTGAGGCTTAGAAGAAAGGAAGAAATCCGTCACATTGCTCAAACATCAACAAAACCCCAATTATATTGTTTGCCATCTTTCAAATCCGAAGGACCTTGTTGGAAAAAGTGTTTTGATGTTGGTAAAAAATAATTGCTTTCTTTAAAAAGGGACCTGTATGAGAAAAGGTTACTTTGTCAATGAAGTCGTGCACAAGCTTGTAAAAAGAGTTTTATTGCGATATTTCTCTTGATCTCGACTTGTCAGCATTTAAGAAAAAGGTAATAGGACGAGTGTGGAAAGTACATCTCTTACCTGATCTTTAATCTACGATAACTGCTACAAAGAAACAGAAGAACTGCTACTAAGATGAAGCTCAGGAAGAAACAAAAGGGGGTGGAGGGAAACATGAGGGATAAAGGAAGAGAAGGGGAGAGGAAAGACAGAAGGAGGGGAAGGAGAGCAGGATGAAGGAAAGAAAGGGGAAGGAAAAGAGAGGGGGGGGGGGGGGGAGTCTGAGTCATCGTCAGTTTCAGGCATCATGTGAGCCGAAGGGGGGGGAGCACACACACACACACACACACACACACACACACACACACACACACACACACACACACACACACACACACACACACACACACACACACACACACACACACACACACACACACACACACACACACACACACACACACACACACACACACCCCACACACACACACACACACACACACACACCACACACACACACACACACACACACACACACACACACACACACACACACACACACACACACACACACACACACACACACAACACACACACACACACACACACACACACACACACACACACACACACACACACACACACACACACACACACACACACACACACACACACACACCATTAGATTTAACAAGTTGTTCAGTCCATGCACCAACGTCCTATTCTTATTAGGGAGGCAAACTTTAAGATTATCCAATATTATTTTATTTTGATTGAATTTTGATTGTCTTTTTGTTCTATCTTATCTTGTCTTTATTTTATTTTGTATCTCTTGACGCTGTCATCTATGTTTGTTTATCTGTAAAGCCCTCTGAGACAAACTGGTTTTGTGATATTGGGCTATATCAATAAACTTTGATTTGATGTTTCAGACTCCAGGCTTGACTGAAATTGTCAGATTTATCTTCCCGCAAACTATTTTCCTTTATTTGTCTTTCTCTCCTCTCTATTGTCCCATTACTAGATGAAGTGCGCCGGTACAAGCAAAGAAGATGGGTATATTTCAGAGAAAATGAAACTCAGTCCATCACCCGGCATCAGGGGAAATGTAAGAAATGTAACCGGCGTACTTGACCTGCCTGCTTTCATTGCCTCTTCACATTAACGCTCTGTTATGGATTTCTATAATAACACCGGTTGATGAATTCTCCGCATGTCTACAAGTGGCTATTTCTCGTCCACATTATTAAAGGTAATAACTCAGAGTTAAATGATTGTTCCTGTTGGCAGAGCAGGCCTACGGGGGTGTTTGTGTTTATGTTGGCACCTGTTGACTGACGAGGGGAGGTGAAACTCATTCTGTTGGACAAGAATCTACTGCCATGAAGCTGAATTAAGAGATGTGGCGTATAAGATAAATGCTAATGTCCTAAAAACGCAAATGCAATGAATCCATTCCCTATTAAAGTGGACCTATCATGCTATATTATAATAATATAGTGTAGGACCATACCTATATAAGGCATATTTATACTTTTTTTTTTTCAAAATACCAAACAGATCATGCATTTTAGCCATGCCTCATTTCGCTCAATTTGCACTATTTTACCCCTGTTTTTGCAAGGGCTGATTCTGTGAGAACAGCACCACCTACAGGCCTGGCATATGTACTACAGCGTCTCCAGCGCTTGCACCGTTGCAGCCCCGTTTTTAGAGATTTGGGTATGGAGGAAAATAGAGAGGGTTGTGTTTTCTGACACTTGGTGAGTTCCCTGGAACACCGGGGACACATATTCATGTATAAAAGACGTACAAAAGTGCATTTTGCATGATAGGTCCCCTTTAAATAACAATAAACGTGACACAATGTCAAAGCTAATTCCCTGATGTCTTGGTGGTATAATGTTCTGATAATAAGCATTTAAGATGAATACCAGCATAGCAGAAGTATGGTTGGACGATATAGCAAAAGACGTCATCAAAATATGTTTTTTTTGTATTGATCAATTATCATGAATAATAATAATGCTACATTTTCCAGTTTTATAAGTATTCTCCTTTACAAAGATACCTAGAGAAGGGTAGTGATGGTGTATAATAGTCCCATGTTATGTGTGTCTAGTATTTGGTAAATGGATTAAAAAATGACTTAACATATAATTATTGTTGTGTTCAAGATCGGTTAATTGCACAGCCCTAATAATGCCTCTTGCAGGTATTTGATGTTAAACTAAACTATGACAAAAATCTAAATTTGGACCTCATATTGATGCTGAATTTTAAGCTAGTTCATTTGAAAGTTGTTGAGAAACTTTACTCAAAACCACTAATGCCAAGTACCTGGTGGTGATATAGAAAAAGTAAGGGGGAATCTGGTTTCATTTGGAAACCATGAATGTATAACAATAACACACAATGACAATCCATCCAATAGTTGTTGAGAAATATCACTCAAAAACAAAGATTAACCTTTGTCTAACTAGGGGAAAGTATCACCACTGGAGTCATTAGGATCAATCCTCTGGGAACCATGAATACCTACCAATATCAAACCAAACTATAATATCTAAATCCATGATTAAACGTATCCTTTAAGATACGTGGTACTTAGTAATGTTACAAAAAGAGCACTTCCATAGCCCAGACGTGCCCATAATTACAGCAAAGGACAACCTCAAGGGTATCGCTGCCTTTACACCTTATCATTACCACGTGTGAACTGAATTATTACGAGATGTAGATGTAGTTTATCATCATAAAAGGTTAGCTCCTTGGTTACCCATTAGCAACCAAAACAGCTCTGTCTTCTTTCAGTAATTATCTCCGTGGCTCGCAACTTTCCTCACCCCTATTGCTACGATGCAATTACTGCTTATGTAATACAGCTATTTAATACAGCGATTACACATCCTTGTTGTCCCACTAATGTGAGACGAGATGCTGTGTGAGGTCTTTAAAAAAGGAACGCAGGGTTATTTAATGTTTCCCTCTCATTTCCTCATGATGTGCCCCTTCCTGTTAATGCTGAAGTAAAGTGGACATTCCTGCTCGATTGTTCCCCATCTGTCGAATCCCCGCCAAGCGACTGAGGACAAAACGAGGCACAGAGCAGAGCTGTGATGACTAAGATGTTTTTTGTAATAATATTGTGTATCGAGAGTGTGAATCTGTAATGAGATGCATGCAGGACGCCTTCAAACAGTTAGAAAACAGCAAAAACAAACTGGATTTTAAGGGATTTTGTGTGGCGCTTCAGTCTAGAAACTGACTTACAGAACGGTATCTATTGACACTTTGATACCGTGATTTTACCTCGTGAATAAGAGCATGTTCTGAATAGAAAGTGCTTCAAAGAAAGGAACAGATATGGAACCGAACTGAAATCAAACAACACCAGAGGTGGATCGTGGGATGCTCGCTTCCCACCTCGGGTTTATTGTCTCTAAAAACTCGGTGAAAAAGGTATAACATGAAAGCTTCTTCTAGTGCGGCCCTTTGTGCAACGGTACAATGCATTAGTGCGAGCTGAAACACTTCAAGCACGAGGTGGGTACACAGGTCCCCAGAGGGTTACATAAACAAAATACACAGAGCAAGTTTTTACGCCTGCATCACATTTCATCAGTTTGAGCGGAGAGAGGATACACGTGTGTGAGTTTCTCATCTCTGCGTCTGCGAGGTTAACCTGATTCCTGAGGCTTTCTCTACCACACATACATTACACTAACATGCACATGCGACCATGAGCACGAGGAGCGGAAGGAGGTAATAACATAGAAGCAGGAAAAGACATGTTTGTGGCTTAAACGGACGAAATCAGGAAGCATATTTCCATTTTTAGATGTATGACATGGATGCTGAGAAAAAAAAAAAAAAAAAAAAAAAAAACGTGAAATGCAATGCATAGGATTTAGGTTTAAACATGTGTTTCACCAGCTTGTTGTTGTCGAGAATGAGTATTTCAACCCAGAATGTCTTTAAAGAACTGGACAACATGTGGTCTAATTAAGGGTGACACATGAAAACGGCCGCTCTGAATCACCTCATCATGGCTCATCAGCTGTTTAAGACCCGTACTTCCACCCACACCACTAGTTCCTTCATCTCACCCACACACACATACACACATATTCGTCATCAACTACAGAGCAGATGAAGAAGCACAAACACCCCAGACACCCCGAGGGGCACGGCCAGCTTTTCCCCGCCGCCAAAGGCTGAGTGTTCGTCTGTCGCACTGCAAAAAACTGGTGTTCTTTTTGTCACACTGGCAGATAAACACACAAACGCACCAGGGTTACTTCAGTTCAGGAGTTTGCTGCTGAACCGTTTTCTGTGGGACTACTTTTTTTTTACCAAAGAAATAGTCCCTACAAAAATGGTTGACACTATTTACAGCACGACACACCAAAATCCATCCCCTTCATTGTACTAATACCCCACTATTAACCTTCATTCTATCTTAGATACTGGACTTTCCCACAACCCCTGAAGGCAACACGTAGGTTAATTCTGCCTGGAAGTTGCTGCAGGAAGCCAACCTGCCTGTTAAAGTAATCGTGACTTGTGTGTTTTTGTGTGTGTGTGAGGATCTGTGCAGATGTGGTTGAGAAGACCATGTGAAATGCATCAGCTCGACAGCACTGAGGGGGACTCGGGGGGGGGGGGGGGGGTTGTGGTGCAGCTGACTACAAAACATCCTGTCTCATGATGTTTCCCCCAGGAAGTAGCAGATAGTTTGGCATGATTACATTTACTGTGTGAAAACAATTTAATGCAAGGACTTTTTCACAGTCGATTTGATCATTACAACTGATGTGAGCACTAGAGAGAGAGGGAAAGGCAATCAATACTTAACATATCCTGTAACACCTCAAACACACACAGCCACACACACAGACACATACCACAGTACTGTATTCACCTCCCTCACCTCCTGCTTCAATCGAATCAACGTCTATCAAATCCAATCAGACCCACTGAAGCGTTTCATTTTGGAGTCGAGCGGTGGAGTTATATTATGCAAACGGGCGAAGGGGAATGGCCTGAATTGAAGTGTGTGTGTGTGTGTGTAACCACGTGTTTGTGCTTGTGTGCCCATCTGCACTGTTGCTGTTTGTGTGGCTCTTTCCGACTGTGTGGGCTTAGTTGTCGTGCGTGTGTGTGTGTGTGTGTGTGTGTGTGTGTGTGTGTGTGTGTGTGTGTGTGTGTGTGGCTGTGTGTGTGTGTGTGCATGTGCGGATCACTTCATCCATTATTCTAGCCAGATTGGGCTTATGAAACACTTCCGCAGCTGTGTTAAAATAGGCAACACCATCACTAAAATCAACAAAATTGCTCAAGTCATACATTTTTCAACCAACCCAAAGGAGGACATTTGAAATCTCTACAGCATGACATTCACATGGATTAAATTACATCAGAGAGCAGATAACAGCATGAAAAGTGGAAGCAAGCGTTATAAAAAAAAAAGTATCTTTTTGCTGCTGGTGTAGGCGTCACTTGCAGCACAGCAACCAACTGACCACGCAACCAAGCAGTTGCTGCAGGGATTAGATCTGTGTTATTGTTGTGTGTGTGTGTGTGTGTGTGTGTGTGTGTGTGTGTGTGTGTGTGTGTGTGTGTGTGTGTGTGTGTGTGTGTGTGTGTGTGTGTGTGTGTGTGTGTGTGTCCATGTGGCTGCAGCCTGAGATAGAAAGGCTTAACCTTAGCAGGGTTAGGGAGTTTATAATAACTCAATGCACATGCTTCAGCTATACAACCTACTTATCAAGATACAAATCTTCTTTAGGTTAAAGTTAAACCATTATGACTGGATGCTCATTTCCTATTCCTATATGATCTTTTTTTACATTTATGCTATGTAATCATCAACATAATCATCATGCCAAATACACCAACCTGCAAATGAAAATGAAACCCTTTTTGTTGCATCTAGATCATGGGGTTACAAGGCTCGCGTCTTGTGCTGCATTCACTTGCACTCGGACATTAGGGATTTTCTCTCATAAATGTCCGATGAGCCAAAACCTTTCTTTCAAAACAAAGCTGCCAACTGGGGTGGCAGCATATGCACCACCACCCCTCGCCCTCCATGATCAAGCGGCTTCTCCGATTTTGATGTCAATGTTTTGACTGAACTTTGTTACTGTTCACGTATAAGTAAACATTACGTTTGAATGATTTAGTGAGCTGGTGTTATTTTTTTCAAACCACAAACCGCATGTTGGCTATTTCAGCACCACGCGCTGTCCACCTACTTATTGATCCACTATCAGCGTCAGTGCACCCCGCTGCCAGATTGTGCCTGTGCTGTGTGTCATTCACTCTCAACATGGATAAAAGTACAATAAGCATTCTTCAGGTGTAGGTAGATTCTCTATTCAGACATTATAGCCTATATGTGCGACTGTCGGTCCGATATTGTAAAAAAAAAAAAAAAAATTATTTTTATTCTCAAAATAATTTTCCGGGCCAAATATTATTGCTGGCGGGCCGCCTATTGCCGACCCATGATCTAGATGAAAGAGAAATCTGTGACAGGGAATAACAACTGATTATAACCGGTGATGTAACTGGAAGCTGTACTTCCCCTTTCAGGCATTACTTCCTGTTTGCAGAGCATCCAGTGTCTGGGTGACCACAACACAATGAACAGGGTTGTTCAGTTTTTTTTAAACTAGAGGAAATCTTAGCTCTGAGTGGCGTTTTCACTCTCAGTGTTCGCAGTATCATTTCCTAGGCCTGAGACAGATATATCAGACTGAGGACAGTTCATAAATCCAACAAGTCAGCTCCGATGTTTAGGGCGAATACTCAACTCTTGGTTTTGCCGTTTCTAAGTTTATAACCTACCATGCTGTAAAACTGAATGGCTTTTTGTACAATGACACAGCTGTCCAGAGTGCATATATTTGACTGACAAATGAGGTTCAGCTCGGGGTTTGTAAACTGATTAGTCATATCATTTAGATTAAGGTGAGCCAGTTAGTCAATGGGAAGGTCTTAGACATAATTTGTCAATTAAGCGTCAAGGATTTGTGTATTTAACCTTTACTTATACGGTTAGTTTTGGCAGAGTCATTCACATGTTTTACTACATGCTGTCTTAATGCTTTATATGGTAACTTCCTGAATAGCATAATTACTTCTGCCAAGGATGACGTTTTTCAGTTTGACCGTCAGCAGGATTAGGAAAAAACTACTCTGCCTATTTTTATGAAACTTGGTATTAAGATAAAGCATGAGTCAAGGAAGAAGCTCTTAAAATATTGGAGTGGATTGGCATTAACGGATATCTGATTTATTCAACTGTCCTTCCAGTTCTCTTCATCATTTCAAGCATTGTCCTGGCCTGCTGGACCTACAATGTAAATGTTTTTGCATGTTCTAACCTCAAGTTATTTGTGCTTGTTGCATGTATTAACATTTGTAGTTGTTTGGTCTGGAACATTTTCATTTTGAATTAGAAGTTGTCATCTGCTCCAATGGTTGAATCTGTAAATGGATACCTAGAACTGACCTGATACCTAGAAGAGAAGACGATGCAAACAGGAGAACGTAGCGCAGAGTATAGGCAGTGATGTAACCAATGACAATGACCCTCTGTGACTCTCAGAGTCCAGCGCACACAGGGTGGAAGTTAACAAGCGCTCAGCGGGGGGGAGGGATGGGAGACAAAAGGACGGGGTCGTCTGACAGTGACATATCTGTGTCCCCTCTGTGTAGCAGGAAGTGACCCTTTCAGAGGGGGTGAACAACACGGGTGGTTTTCATGACATCCGAGTCATTACTTTGACACAATGCACTTCAACAGTAGAGTTCTTAATTACCCTTAATTGCTGTGTTGACGTGCATTGTTGCCGGATCAGGCTAATACTGGGCTTTATTAAATATTGAATGTCGGCCTGTCAGTGTGGAGGCAACGGAGGTTAGTCTGGGTCTCATGATAATTAAAACTGTATACACCGACAACAATGCAAGCCTTAGGTAGATCCTCAATCCAGTAATGAATTGGAGTTCAGTTAGTTACAAGCAAGTTTGACTTTGACTTCTACATTTTAGTGTAGAAGTCAAACTTGCTGGTTTCTTTCTATAATTAAGCCAACAAAGCTTTTAGTGCACTGACTGAAGCTTTGTGATGCCTCCTGAGGAAGGCACATGCCAGAAGAATCTGGGCATTTTAAGTGTTTTTGACACACAATATTTAACAAATAGGCTAATGGAATAACTGTTTGAAAACTATTTTCTATGCTTTAGATTTTGTGCATTTCTTTACGAAATGTCGATATGAAAAATACAAAAATATATAGTTGAACTTGTATTGCTTTACAAGATAATTGGCTACATTTTAAATGTTGTTTGTGCATGATGAGTCAAAGGACTAAACTGTGGAAATAGAGTTATTAAAATCTGCAAAAATCTTAATTTCTAGGGGCCACATTAACTGACCTGTAAACGGTGAATTGTTAACTCAAATATGTATTGTACTGTAAGTCAACAACAGTTTAAAACATTTGATATTTAAAGGTAGGGTAGGTAAGTTTGAGAAACCGGCTCGAGATACACTTTTTGTTATATTCCATGGAATGCTCTTAACATCCCGATAGCAATGAATATCTTAAGTGCTTTGACAAAAAATCCATAAAAAAATGTCATCTGTGGAAGCCGTAATACTGTAAAAAGTACGACCAATCATTTTAGCCGGCCCGGCTAAAATAACTGGATGGCCTACCTGCCTGTCAGCCTTCCATCTGTGCACAAACTTATCTCGTGCCCTCATTGGTCATGTGCGCGTTCGTGTGTGTTGGAGGAGGGGCTCTATAAGGAAGTGGCAGATTTTCTCCGGTTGTGTATTTTCAAATTCTAGCGATCTCGAGCCGGTTTCTCAAACTTACCTACCCTACCTTTAACTTATGTTAAGTCATGCTCCATTATTTGGAAGAATGAATCATGAAGCTTGAAAGAAAACAATATTTTCTTGGCAGTATTTTACAGCTTTTTATATCAAATGAAAGAGAGAGAGGAAATGGATCAGATGTTTCTGAGTCAGGTTTTGTCGGAACGATATTCCATTCCTTATTTTTTCTGTGGTTGCGGAAGTGACTCAACACCAGACTTTCACATTTTGGGTACAGTTGAGTCAATTTACAGATTTCAGTTCGTTTTGAAAAGATGCTCTTCCCTGCATACTAATAAAAAGTAGTGAAAACTGTAACTACAATTGATTTTTTTAGGGTTACGTTGACGTTTATTGTATTGGGTGTTGTCTGGAATCTGTGAGATTGAACAGTTGGCTGAAAGAAAAGCCCATTCAAGAAGGAAAAAAACGGACATGTTTTTCTTTTGTTTTGATTGGGTAGAGTTACACCGGTTTACCGCTGATCTTCCCGAAAACTGTTTGACTCAGCGCCTGTAAACAGCCGACCACAAACATTCCCCTGGCGGCGGCGGCGAGGGGACAACCGACACCACCGACACACACACACACACAGAGGAAGTGAACCCGAGAGAGGAAGCACATTTCTGCTGCGCTGCCCACTTTTTTTCCCTTCACCGTCCGAGAAGACGGATCGATATGTATCAGAGAGAAGACAGGCACCTAAAAAGCTGAGTCAAGGCACACACACACATATATTTGTACTTGTATGCATGTGAGTACCCTTGCTTCTAACCACAATGACCACATGCCTGAAATTACAGCTCAAAACTCTTATGTTATCCTTTAAAAACCTCAACAGGAAACCACTAACTTCCAAAAATGCAATTCTTGGATTACAGGGATGCTATCTGTTGTAGCATTCCCCATTTCGGGAATAAATAAAGTTGACCATTTTGCCGTACTGGGATTGTTTGAAAGCGTGGAGGGATAATATGACTGGAATGCAGCCTCGCAGGAAATGGACTGACAGCTGTCATGCCGTACAAGTGTCACACACTCTGTAATTGTGTGCAGCATATGGATGAATGTGCTGTATGTGCGTGTGTGTCGCAGGGGGTCAGGGTGCAAGAGAAGGACAGTGAAGCGATTAGAAAAATCAATCAAGCAAGTGTAGAGATAACTGAGGAATCGTTTGTCACTTTGACACAACCTTGAACTCTGTGAGATAACACTAAACGTTTTTCCACTATTTTCTGAGAGGTGACGATAGACTTTTAGACCAAACGAGAAAATGAATTGTCATAAAAAATCACAATGGCTTTCACTGCTTTGTGGAACACTGCCAGTCTATTAACTGCGCAGTTATGAGTTCCTAAGAATTAACAAGAATTGTATGCAAAACATCACCTAAAAATAAAGTCTTAGCTTTGCAAAACCTGTTTCTGTTATACTTTGTGTTATTGCCTTTTCATGTTATATTTTATGTATTCTGCATAAAATCTAAGCCAGAACAACAAGAATATTAGCAGAATACATCTATGACAATATCAGGGGATTTAAACGGAGACAATACTGGGATTTTAGGTTATATAAAACAGCTTTTGGTGAGGGAGGGGAGTACCAATCACCCTCATCCCTTGAAGCACTCCGGACAAATCCATTCATAAAAGACCCACCCCTTCTACATCCGCTCATATACACACACACAAACACACACTCACAATCACACACACAGCCATCCGGGACGTCACAGGTGGTCACCGGCAGTTTATTACCACCTTCTTCCTGTGTGTGTGGGGGTTTTAATGCAGAACATTATTGATAAACTGGCTGCCGTGAAGCGTACAAATACAGATTTATGACCCAGTTTTAAAAGACTGAGTAACACAGCTATAGGTTAATATTGTATAAGTTATGCAACTTAATATGGTTCAATAGAAAGACACTTGATAATATCAATAGCTCTTGTCTCTGTAGAAATATTGTGGGAATATTCGTCTGGCAAGTAATGAAAAGGACATTGGTGAATGCCTCCAGCGACACTAAACCCAATCCAATTAGTTGAATCAATGGTGTGTTAAATGCCCTCCTCGGAATGGGAAATTTACCAACTTGCCACTTAACAGTCAAGTTCAAGACTGAGTCGTGTCAAGTCAACAAGGCGTTGCAAATTTCACATGGCTCGTTACTCCATTTTAGATATAGAAGAAAGTCCTGTTTCTATTTAAAAAATATGTTGATTTAGTTTTTTGGAGATAAAAGGAAGAAGGAGTTGCAAAACATGTTCATTTGAATGAACTTGATCATCTATTAAGACCATGAATGCCCCATTTCTTATACTTTCCCACCTCAATCGACCAATTTTATACCAAAAACAAGTGGGAAAACTGCATTTTACAGGCCGACTGTGAAGGAGCCAATCTCACACAGACATCAATTATTGGTTTATTTGTTCAGTTATTGTTGTCAATCGTTTTTTTTTGGAGAAAGGAGTTGCAAAACATGTGAATGTTAATGACTTTCACTCTATTTAGGCCAGGAAAGCCCCATTTCTTCAACTTTCCCTCCACAAAATGTGATGCCAAAGCTACATTTTACAGACAGGCTGTGAAGTATCTCACACATACATCATGCAACATTACGCAATGAGGGAAATGATCTTATCCCTGACTGACTCCCAGCATGATGCATTTAATAAACTACACCTGGGAGGTGATTTTGTCTTAAAGAAATATCCCCAAACACAAAAAAGACAGCGTGTTGCATTTGAGGAAAATAAAGAGAAAAAGAGACTCGGTACTCACCCCGGACGCAGCGATAATGAGTCAGCTACAGACGGGGAGAGATGATGGGAAGATAATCTCCTCCGGAACAGAAAGCAGCTCTGTGGGAATGTTATGTCGGCCTGAGAGAGGATAGACGGGAAGAAGAAGAAGAACAAAAAGTCCACTCCGTCAGTCACTTTTTGCTGCTTTAAGTCGTGCAGGGATGGGTTTTAATGTTTGGCATCGGCGTGGGGAGACGGGTCCGTGAAGGGGGCACCGGGGAGATGAAGTGTCACTCAGTGTGGAGAGAAAGAGACAGATATTTAGGAGGGTCGTGAGTCTCTGTCCGCGTGCCTCACTATCCGCTGCTCAGTCACCGGCTGCAGAAACGTGGAAACGCCTTTTCCTCTCTCTCTCTCTCTCTCTCTCTCTATCTCTCTCTCTCTCTCTCTCTCTCTCTCTTCTCTCTCTCTCTCTCTCTCTCTCTCTCTCTCTCTCTCTCTCTCTCTCTCTCTCTCTCTCTCTCTCTCTCTCTCTCTCTCTCTCTCTCTCTCTTCCTCTGTCTGTCTCTCTCTCTCCCGCGGTCACGGTTAAGCACGCTGTCTGATTCATCCAGAGATCCTCTATTGCAAACGAAGTCTCACTCTCTCAGTAAACCCATTGACTGTATATGAGTAAACCCCGGCCCTTAGTGACTGAATGTTTGCATGGAATAAAATACAAATGAATCTGATTCAAATGGGGATAAACAACCGAAAAAAACGTGTAATAGCTACGTTGGTGCACAGGGCAAAAAGTAGTAGTTTCGCAAAAATACCTCTCAATTGTGAGATGTTTTTTTGAGGAAAATCCAACATTTTAGGATAGTTTCGGCAAAACATTTTATATTTTACTATCAGAATAAAAAAAATTGGGAAAAATTGGTTTCCGTAGAAAGTCCAGTACATTACAATTACTCACAATTACTCACTAGCCACTTTATTTAGTACACCTTGCTGGTACCGAGTTGGACCAGCTTTTGCATTCAAAACTGCCTTAATTATTCGTGGCATTGACTCAACAAGCTGCTGGAAACATTCCTCAGAGATTTTGGTCCATATTGACATGATAGCTTTTATCGAGAAATGTATGTTTTACTTTCAGAAACTAAACATTGGGCACAATTGGGTTTCCGCAAAAAGTCCAGTACATTGCAATATATAGTGTTGAAGGAATTTGTCCTGAACACGGAAATTAGTTAGCGTTAGCACTGCAGGACCTCATCTACCTAAAGTCAATGTTTTTTTAAATTCTTTTTTGGTTATAAATAAGGTGGTTAACACAAGCTTACGATATGTTCTTGTTTTGTTAAAATAAGTCAGATAATACCCCACTTGTGAATGTATGAAGCTTTGGTGCATCTTCAAAATGGCAGTTGCTAACAAGTGACAAAATAAGACCAGTAAACATCATCACGTCAAACATGACACCGCCTTTAGCTTAGAATTTGTCATGCATCATACTCAGTGTTTTGGCCGTTGCTAAAAATGGAGGCTTGGGAAACAAGTTGATGTTTAGCAAAACTTAAAACTATTTCTGGTCAATGTGCGGAAAGAGAACAGATATTTTTGAAAATCAATCCACTGTCAAATCTTGGATGGAAGGATGGACTGATGGATGTTAATATGTGCTATACGCTACTGTATATGTTACAAACTGACTTCATCTAAAATGGTGTATTATCTTTCATACATTTCATTGATTGGATGTTTCCTGTTCTCCTTGCACATTTCCTCCTCAGAAAAAAGCACCGAGTGAGAGCTCTGTTTGTCCCGCTTCCTCCCAATTCTGCTTTTCCTCAGACACTGGCACAAACTCAGACACACACATTCGCACACACATTTTTCAAAGCTGATGTCACCGGGCTATCCGGTCCCGGCCCGCCTCATCCTCCCCTCTCTCCCATCACACGATCCAAAACACCACCACCCCATCCCCAAACCTCTACCCCTCCAACCCCAACTCCATTCTTTTAAAAAGTGACAGCGAGCCAACATGATCTGTGCTGCTGGGTGTTGATCCATTAAATGAAGTTAAATCATCCCTCAGGTTCCCATGTTTGTCCTCCTGAAAGAAAGGCTGCCATGCTGCATGCAGTACAATTTAACTGGATTCAAGTAGGAAAACAGCTAAAAATATCTTTATATTTTTGAAGATTTATCCTTGAAACAGCCTCCATCCATCCCTCCAAAATGCTCATATGACAGCTGCATTAGCTCTTGTGCACAGTCTTTAAAGAGTAACTTAAAACCGGACGTTCACAGGTTTTGGAGAGCAGAGTGTGCACAACCAGTGCATGAAGCCGCTGAGAGAAATGGTCCTGCTTGCAGCTATATAGTTTTAAAGACTTCTAATGGTTTCACATTCCTCAGGTGCGTGTGAACGTAACATTTTTCACTTTTTATTTAAAGGTAGCCTACACTATATAAATTGTCACTATGGTCAAAAGATTCAAATTCACAAAAGGAATGAAAAAAATAAGTATGACTGAGTTTGAGTTTGATCTTTTTTTTTTATCAGTTCATGCTTTTGAACTCAGTCGCTCAGAGCAATATTTTGTGGTCAGGACATTTCCAAAAATATGTGGTGCATCTCATGACCTTCCGTCTTTCAATCTGTGCTCAAATTCTCATCAAAGAAATAAGTAATAGCTCTGCAGTGTGTCCATAACTCATGACAAATATGTGGACATGAATTAAACCTTTGTCGTGAGGTCTCTGGTCCTGAGGCAAGGAGGAAGTCTTTTTTGTAACACCAATACATAAAAACACACATGCATGTACTAAGACACACATTTATGAAAACAAATCTAAGCCTTATGACTATATTTGATTTTATGAAATGATATTGACTTTATTTTTAGATTACTTTACGATCCTCACTCACATGATCAGCCATAAAAGATGGTCTTTGTGTGTCTGTGTTGGAAAAAGTGACCTTCGATATGTCTTCAACAACAAAACGTTTAGAGGCCGACTCTTTGCAACAGCTATCAGCTTTTAATGAGGACATGATGTGCTTTGCTTCAATGGTGATTCAGTACAGTAACATATTTGGTTTTAAAGACTTGTTTGTACTTCTAGTTACCGTCAGCGGGAAAAAATAAACGTGATTAGGACCTATTGGGTTTAAATGATATTCCTAACTAATTGTGTTTGGTTTCTTTAATTTATTTTGTGATATAGGGTTAGGGTTAGGGATAGAGGGCTACAAATATACTGATAAAACATCCAGGCAAATACTATTCCATCTTATTTAATTACTAAGAAGAATTCTGCTGAGTAATCACCTTGTTTACTTCCATTCTTTTTAAGTGCATTTCTGTAAAGCTGTGTGTTAAATAAACTGCAGTGGAAACACTTGAAATACTAGTAAAGTTTAAACCCTTTTTATGCCCGGATGAGGGTTAAAAGTTGGTGCATCAATGTTAACAGATTAAGCAAATGAATCATGAAACATGTGACATGAAAACATTCCTCATAGTGTTGCTAAATGAAGTCCTCTCACGGTGTGAATGACCTCCACCTGTGACCGGCTGAATGAAAAAGAGCGCTCTCACCGTCTGTTCCTCTGAGACAATGGGCACATTGTTGTTGCTCTATGCAAATAAGTCATTTGCATAGAGCAACAGAAATGACTCCTTAGATTCACATGGACGCTGATACACAAGCATCCGAATTTACGTACGCATTAAAAATCACATTTTTTGGAGGGTTTAACTTCGCCTTTTATAACGAATTAGAAATGCCAACATGTGTCCAAACTGAATACATGATGTATTGAAAAACAAACTATTTTTCATCAGATATTCAAATAGCTCTCCGTGGGAGATGTATGAGTCAGTTGATGATCTGTGGCTGCCTGCGAGGCCATATGTTGATTAGCATGCTGGGATTTATGGAAATGCTCTCAAGATTACAGACAGACAGGAGATCACAAACTTTGTAGAACAAGGAACAGAGTGAGATCTAAAAGGTATACAACCTGATTCTGCTACTGTATTAGCACGTACGGAAAAAAACTGTACATTTGTTCAAGCTTGCTTTTGTAACAAAAAGCTTCCACGTTGAGTTTGATTTATAGAAAGGGAAGTGTGAAAAGGGAACCTTACAGTGGAGAAAACACTGGCACAGTATGGAGCATTGATCCATTAGCCGCTCGACAGGAGTCTCACAACATGCTCAGTTTACAAAGGAGCGACTAAAGTTCCCTCTCTGCCCATTTCAGTCTTTCTTTAGCTCTTTAAAGCTCTGTTACCATGGGGAAAACAATGCTTATGTGTATAAAAAACATGCAGAAGACATCTACAATATGGTATTTTGATATCTGTGATGCAACCATGAAACTATGGACTTCCAAGTCTGAATATTTCTGGTAACAAAATGTAACTTCAACGGCTTAACCTAGCGTTTTGAAAAAATGAAACCCTATATTCATGTGTTTTTAAAGATTCATATAACAAAAACTAAGAAAATGGGCACTACGTTTGTAGAGGGGTATTTAAAGGGTCCATCCAATATTTTACAGAACTCTGGAACAAAGGAAAGCTATCAAGATTTCAATATCAAAAAAGAAAGTTCAGAAATAAACAAAGCATTCAATTCGTCCTATCAGAAGTGCTATTTGCACATCAAATGGGATGTGAGTGCGTGTGTGTGTGTGTGTGTGTGTGTGTGTTTACATCCTTGGGAATGTGGAATTAGCTGTTCTTAATGCCAAACAGGAAACATATCTAATACAAGCTCTCTTTCGCTCATACATAAATGACATTTAAAGGGGCCCTATTTGTATGTAGTGTCTCTACTGTGACATGTCTCCATGCTTTAATGTTCAAAAAGCTCTTTATTTTTCTCATACTGCCTGTGCTGCAGCACCTTTTTTCACCCTCTGTCTGAAACCAGAGCCCAGTCTGCTCTGATTGGTTAGCTGGGCGGCGCTGTTGTGATTGGTCAACTGCTTAGAGATGTCCCGCCCCTTAGCCTATCACGTACAATGTGTTGAATAGTGATGACACTATTCCACTTCACAAAGGAATCCAACAGAGGAAGGACCGTTTGGGGATTTGAGCTTTTGCAGACGATTCACAAAAACAAAATAACACACTACAGGAAAGGGAAAACCACACAAAGCATAATAAAGCCTGAGGAGTTTGGGTTCAACCACATTTAATAGAAAAGCACATGTACTGTGTGTGCCTAATGGCTCTTGAGTTTGTGTGTTTTCCCCCCAAAAAATAGGGAAGTTCCTGTTTTCTCATCACAAGACCGGTTCTTCTAAAGGAGGCGAGGAAAAAAGAGCCACAGAAAGGAAGTTCTCCCAAACAAAACAACTCTGGGGATTCAGCTGGAGAGAAAGGACGGAGGGAAAGAGAGAGGGAGATGGAGAGAAGCATTCAAGAGGAAGAGACGACAGGAAGGATGGAGGAAGGACAGAAAGAGAAAGGGAGACGTTGTGTCAGTGAGGGTGAATGTGCTCATTCAAAGGGATGAGTCACGAGAAAACAAAGAAAATGCAGAGTCACTGCACTTGTTTTTATTCAAATCTCTTATTCTGCTGCTCTGAGTTTCTCTACATCTGTTTTTTTTATTTTCTGTTGATCAAAGGCTTTACTCAGAGCTGAATGCTTCCCAATTTGGATTTTGTACAAAAGTTGCAAGTCATAGCAGGTTGAGTCCTATTTCTCCATTTCTGACTGGGCTCAGGTGGAAACCAAAAATATACCTTGACTTATATCACCTTTGGTCTTATAATCAGGCATGTCCTTTTAAATCGGGGTGCGCTGTTACCATTTGGACCTTTTTGGTTTGAATCAGTGATGGAAATGTCTAAAAAATTATGATGTGCTGATTCCTTAATTCGTGTTCAGGCCTCTAGTGTTCATTTTATCAGTTATTTATTTATTTCTATCCTTTGGTCTCTGCTTAATGTATTAGATCAACCTCACCCTGTTTTAAGCTGACCAAAAGTTTCGGTCTTAGTCCATTAGTCGATGAAAACCCTTATCATTTTAGTTTCACTCAATGAAATCTGATCATATTTGAGTCTTCTTTTAGTCATCAGATGATATTGAACATTTCAGTCATTCTAGTTTAGTTCAAATATCCTCTGTCTTCTTTCTCCTAAGCCTTTGTTGAGTTAACTTTGAGTTATTAAGTTACTCTGTGTCAACAAAACAAAGTAAGATAATGGTAACATTATTTTTAATAATCACTGAGCATGGCGCCTACATTACCCACAATGCAACTCAACCGCACCGCAGACAGTTTCCTAGGAGACTATTTGTAATGCTAGCAGCGGCTAATGAAGCCTCAAACTGCTAGCCTTTACCAGATGTATATCATTTTCAACTTCAGCCTTAATCGACGCTGACTAAACTGACATCACTCGAGGCAATTTATCTAACCGTATGCAGACAAAATACTTTTTACAACTATCACACATTCAGTAGGACTCCCAAATACCCATTGTAAAAATAAATAGGGTGTTTTAATTCAAAAATATAAGTTCAAGAGCTACCTTACATACATGAGTTGACTTAAAGGGGACCTATCATGCAAAATGCACTTTTGTACGTCTTTTATACATGAATATGTGTCCCCGGTATTCCAGGGAACTCACCAAGTGTCAGAAAACACAACCCTCTCTATTTTCCTCCATACCCAAATCTCTAAAAAAGGCGCTGCAACGGATCTGATAAAAACTGATCCAGATTTGAACACTGTCCTGACGTCAGGACGGTGGCGCTACGGCTATTGGGCCAATTCCACCAATCAGGAGGAGACAGCCACGGCCATTGCCGTTCGAAAGCGCTGGAGACGCTGTAGTACATATGCCAGGCCAGTAGATGGTGCTGTTCTCACAGAATCTGCCCTTGCAAAAACAGAGCTAAAAAATGTCAAATTGAGCAAAATGAGGCATGGCTAAAATGCATGATCTGTTTGGTATTTAAAAAAAAAAAAAGTATAAATATGCCTTATATAGGTATGGTGCTACACTATATTATTCAAATATAGCATGATAGGTCCACTTTAAAGTCAAAATGTACTTTGTTTCAACTCACTAAGTTAAGTTATACAAGTTGTTTTATTAATGATCATCCATTGTTATAACTTAATACTGAGTTAAAGAAACTTACAATTTTACATTCGCGATTCAAGAAATGTTCATTATCTAGTCAAATCAACTTTACATTTTACCTTATCTTAACTCACAATTTTAAGCAAGGAGAACTTGTAACTATATTTATTTCCAATTCACACATTCAAGGTATGTTGCCTCGTGTTTTTAAGGCAGCAATTGCACTTACATTTTCATACTAAGTAAACTAGTGTTTTTATATTTCCAACTCTTATTATAATGATAAGTTCACCAGTTTCCTTAAACTTCTTACTGACTCAATTTAGAAAATTAAACATCACCCAAATGTATATAAAAAGGAGATCAAGGCTTGAAGTTACTGCAAATGCATTTTTATTTTTGAAGTAGAACAAATAAATATACAGTACAAAACTGATATACATACATACACATGAATTATAACATTTCATTTTACAAATAGGACAGAGGGTGAAAAGAGGGCAGTATGAGAAAAATAAAGAGCTTTTTGAACATTAAAGAAGAATAGAATCCTATATTGTCATTAGACGGGTATGAGATGAGGAGAGCTACTCCTTTTTTTAAGGTGCCATCAAAAATACAAAAACCAACCAGAGACGTACACACTCAGACTTTAATGTGCAGAATTGACGATGCTCTTCTTTAAGAACATGCACAACAGCGATACAAATCATAAAAGGAGCGTTGGTTTCAGCATCATCAGGTACTTCGTCACACTGCAAGGAGCGTATCCCTTCTCTCTGTCATTTATCATTCTGCCATCCCGCCTGCCCGCAGTCATCACTCACTGTATGTGCCTTTTAACCCTCCCTTATAGAAGTTTCCCCCCGTTTTACTCACTAGAAATTCAACGTTTCTTAGCAGTACTAAGAGTATCTAATCTTTGTTCGCCACCTCATATTTTCATCCCCCGCCTTTCCAACATGATGACACGACTGCAGCAGATATTAAAGGCCGAGGTATAATGACTGACGGTACTAAGTGCAGACCAGCAGCTCAGGACATCATTCAGACCCATTATGAACACAGAGAGCGTCGGTAATGACAAACCTCACCAAGCAGTGTTCATAACAGAGAGACAAACATCCCTTGTTAAGCCGTGACACCGTTTAATGCTTTCTGCTGCGCTGCTTCTGCAATTAAATACAATATACTATTATTATGCACAATATAAAACGTTCTTGTAAATATGGCGCCCTTTTGAATTGGTATATTTACCAGGTGTGAATGTGAAGGATGATATTAAACGTGGCTATTTTGGTCGTTTTTCATAGTTTAACCCTATGAGGAAAAGCACATATTATCAACATACAGTAAGTAAGTCTTCCAGTTCAATTAACTGCAGCTCCACTTTCGAATAAAGCCTGATCAAATGAGTTATTTTAGGGATTAACATTATGCCTTTCTCAAATGATCGTCACAAGTCAAGATCAAATCCTCCTCGGGTCGACTTGAGTCATGGAGAGTTTAGTTTTGCCTCCTGAAATACTCGAGCCTCGTCTAAATGTGTCAGGCTCCTCGTTGTACTGTAGTTTGCTAATTGCATCCCTCTGACGCTACAATGAGTAATGACTGAATAAACTGAAGGATATTTATTTTGGGATCGTGTCATACAACGGGCCTCATCACACGTGACAATGAGGATATTTCGGGGGGGTTTTCTTCCATTGATACTTGGATTTGTATCCGTTTTTGGGGTTATTTTATGTTTTAATTGTACGCCAAATCAAAGTCAACTTTATTGTCAATCTTCCGGTTTGTGTGTACAGACAGAGAGATAGAAATACGGTTTCCCACAATCCCAAATATAAAACAAATATATATACAAATATGTATATATAAATATACAGAATCAAAGACACATTTTTACATGTGCTCACATTAAGACCTAAATAAAAACACAACAATCAATATACAAAATAACAGTCACTTCAATATTTGAGAATGTACATTAGTGCACAATTGTACATAGAAAGTGCAAAAATATTAGTGCAGGCCTTTTTTGACGTACTTTATAAAAATAATCTACAAGACAAACTGATTTGGACAAAGAAGTCAGATTTGATGATTTCTCCCGCTGTTCACATGAATTCTCGACACTTTTCCGAGCCTTTTTTCGTATTTATGATGAGTGCCTCTGCTGGCTCTGTCCCCCGCAGTGAGACCGCTGCATTAGGCCAGTTCGGGGGTCAGACATCTCTGCAATGATAACAGGTCTAAATTACCAGCAAGATTCTTAATTGTACCATCCCCTCAAGGCCAGTTAGCCAATTACAATTTGCAGTAATGGCCTGAAAAGGGGTGTCGCATTAGGTGTTGCTCCGAAACCTGCAGAGGTATTGATAGCAGCTCATTAATCACAACAGAGAAATGGCTGCTGCATTTTGTAGCTGTGTGTCTGGGGGAAAGGGGGTGTGTTGGAGAAATAATGTGCATTGATTCAACTTGTGTGTGTGAAAAGAAAGACAAACTTTAAGTGGTTGTCTTTTTCTGAACGAACAAGACTTTGGTGTTGGCTGATATTTATACCATTAGGTTCTCATAACTCATCATTAATGTTAAGCTAGCTACTGTTATACTTTGTTGACCTGATGTGTAAGTGTTTTGTATCGGACATTACGAATAGTTACTTTTTGATAATGGACTCATCTGCTGATTCATCTTCTCTCCGTTAGTTGCTTTATTTGTTTGGTTTGTAAAAATCAAAAGATAATTGAAAAGGAAAACAAGATAATAATCACACTTGTGAAGCTCGAACGACACGTATTTTTGGATGAAAAATGACTTTTGGAATAGCAGCTTCTTTCGCTTAGTCCTCAGCCTGGAACTGATACCAGCCAGCAATATGTGAGATGTTGGAAAACAGTCACTCATTTGTGTGAAAAATCTTGAAAGATGGAGGGTGTTGCTTCGGGAACCAATTTAAGGTTAACGGTATTCTAGATCGGAAAAGATAATAACACACCAGGCGAGCAGAAAGCTAATTCTGCATTATTTTCATTATTCTTTTTCAGATTCAAGACTATAACATCTCATCACCACATTATAAGTTTCCCAAATACAAAAATACATCTCTGGCTTCTGATTGAACCACCATCTTTCTATTGATTTTAGGCTTTTAAAAAAAAAAGTATTTTCTTTGGTTTGTAGTTTTCAGAACATTGGGACCAAGTGAACACAATGGCGGCCAGATTGTAGGCATTTTAAATGTTTGTATTTGCCCCTAAATGTCTCTCTACATTATTGCTGCATAATAATTGAACTTCGCAATCGCAATATGGACTAATAGAATGTTAAAATCGCAGGAAGTACGATGTTTGTTAAAGGCTTATTATGTGTTAAAATATGTTGGAGTTGCAGAGATATACCAGCCTTAAAATCATATTCGACAAACTAGGCAAACACGTATTTGTTTGGTACAGATTCTCCTGAGATTCTTTTTATTTTTCAATGATAGAGTTATTTGTAGGAAAAACAAGAATTATAATTGTTCAATGATAATGAGAGATATTTGTAAGAATGATCAACCCTTCTTAAATCAACTATCATATTGAATTGCAATATCAGTCATGTATTGCAGCACTGCTTCACACATTTACACAGCTCACACAGAACATGCACACTTACTATATACCCACACACATCAACACACACACACACACACACCAACTGTTCAATCTGTCAGTCGGTCACGTTTCTCGGTTACTAAGCAACATCTCATCCACCAACTGTCAGAGGCTCTTTTCATATTGACTTTTATTGACAGAGACTAACTAATCTCTCAGTATTACAAGAAGGAAAGACGCTAGAGAGTCGGAAAGTAACTTATGGCTCACAGCCTCACACACAGATGTCCTCAAGCATTCATAAAAAGATCATTATAAGCCACTTGAACACCTCAGATGAGGTTCGCTTTTAGTTCACGCTTCATTCACCGACTGACCCAATATTCATGGTGGATACAAATGCTGAAATGTTGCTGAGGTTTGCTGAGGTTTTCATCGGTTCTGCTACTTCTGTTTCTGGTCTGGACTGAGGTAAATTCAGGTCTTATTTACACGCTTAAATGTAGTATTGAATATTTCATAACGTCTAACGGCACTGCCCTTTCATTCAGTGTGATCCTGAAGGACAGGTGAAGTCTGGCAGATGTTCAAAAGCTACTCACCTGAAAGACTGAGACTTCTGAACTGTAAATAATCTCATTCCCTCACAGCCGCTGCACACACACTGCTTCCATTCTTCTGGAAATGTCAAGGCCTTACCTGCTAATGATACAAAATTGCACGTTAGGAAATCTTTACTTGTACGTCCTTGATGTGTGTGTGAAAGTACACTTGTTCTGCCCTGTCTGGTTGCTTGGATACCGAGAGGATTGTGTTTTACAAAGATGTGTGTGTGTGTGTTTTATCCTGTTTAAATATCTGTGTTGTGCATCCATGTGATTTTGGAACCAGTGCATCTTGTTCCGTGATTCCGTGAGGGAACGCTGGTGTGTGTCAGAGCAGGAGAGTGTGTGTGTGGAGACGCTGAGCAACAGTTATGGCAGCATACGGACCGTGGGAGTGGTGCAGAGAGGGAGTGAGCACCAGGGCCAGACTGTGTGTGTGTGTGTGTGTGTGTGTGTGTGTGTGTGTGTGTGTGTGTGTGTGTGTGTGTGGTGTGTGTGTGTGTGTGTGTGTGTGTGTGTGTGTGTGTGTGTGTGTGTTTGTGTGTGGGATCGTGACTCGACAACCCCACACACACACAGATCGTCTAATTTGGAAAAGTTACTCACATTTAATAGACAGCAGGTCCAAATCAAGTAAGAGTTTCCATCATCCACCTGCTTTTAAACTAAGGGGGATTCCGTCATTTCTCCTATTTTACTGTATTGATATTTTCCTACTGTTTTTATGTATATAGTTTTTGTTGTTCATGTTTATCTTTTTTTATATATATTTTCAACACAAGTGTAATGCCTGTTTAGATGCTTCCGTGTCAGAGAATTTCCCAATTTAGGATGAATAAAATCGACTTATAATTACTTGCGCTCCTATTGGCTAGCGCTCCAACACATTGTACGTGATTTCTAAACTGTTGACCAATCACAACAGAGCCGGCCAGTTAACCAATCAGAGCAGACTGGGCTCTGGTTTCAGACAGAGGGTGAAAAGAGGTGCTGCAGCACAGGCAGTATGAGAAAAATAAAGAGCTTTTTGAACATTAAAGCATGGAGACATGTCCCAGTGGAGACACTACATACTGATATACACCTGAACATCAGCAGGAGAGGACTCTTTAAAGTAGAGACACTACATACTGATATACACCTGAACATCAGCAGGAGAGGACTCTTTAAAGTAGAGACACTACATACTGATATACACCTGAACATCAGCAGGAGAGGACTCTTTAAAGTAGAGACACTACATACTGATATACACCTGAACATCAGCAGGAGAGGACTCTTTAAAGTAGAGACACTACATACTGATATACACCTGAACATCAGCAGGAGAGGACTCTTTAAAGTAGAGACACTACATACTGATATACACCTGAACATCAGCAGGAGAGGACTCTTTAAAGTAGAGACACTACATACTGATATACACCTGAACATCAGCAGGAGAGGACTCTTTAAAGTAGAGACACTACATACTGATATACACCTGAACATCAGCAGGAGAGGACTCTTTAAAGTAGAGACACTACATACTGATATACTCCTGAACATCAGCAGGAGAGGACTCTTTAAAGTAGAGACACTACATACTGATATACACCTGAACATCAGCAGGAGAGGACTCTTTAAAGTAGAGACACTACATACTGATATACTCCTGAACATCAGCAGGAGAGGACTCTTTAAAGTAGAGACACTACATACTGATATACACCTGAACATCAGCAGGAGAGGACTCTTTAAAGTAGAGGACACTACATACTGATATACACCTGAACATCAGCAGGAGAGGACTCTTTAAAGTAGAGACACTACATACTGATATACACCTGAACATCAGCAGGAGAGGACTCTTTAAAGTAGAGACACTACATACTGATATACACCTGAACATCAGCAGGAGAGGACTCTTTAAAGTAGAGACACTACATACTGATATACACCTGAACATCAGCAGGAGAGGACTCTTTAAAGTAGAGACACTACATACTGATATACTCCTGAACATCAGCAGGAGAGGACTCTTTAAAGTAGAGACACTACATACTGATATACACCTGAACATCAGCAGGAGAGGACTCTTTAAAGTAGAGACACTACATACTGATATACTCCTGAACATCAGCAGGAGAGGACTCTTTAAAGTAGAGACACTACATACTGATATACACCTGAACATCAGCAGGAGAGGACTCTTTAAAGTAGAGACACTACATACTGATATACTCCTGAACATCAGCAGGAGAGGACTCTTTCAAGTAGAGACACTACATACTGATATACACCAGAACATCAGCAGGAGAGGACTCTTTAAAGTAGAGACACTACATACTGATATACACCTGAACATCAGCAGGAGAGGACTCTTTAAAGTAGAGACACTACATACTGATATACAGCTGAACATCAGCAGGAGAGGACTCTTTAAAGTAGAGACACTACATAGTGATATACACCTGAACATCAGCTGGAGAGGACTCTTTAAAGTAGAGACACTAAATACTGATATACACCTGAACATCAGCAGGAGAGGACTCTTTAAAGTAGAGACACTACATACTGATATACACCTGAACATCAGCAGGAGAGGACTCTTTAAAGTAGAGACACTACATACTGATATACACCTGAACATCAGCTGGAGAGGACTCTTTAAAGTAGAGACACTACATACTGATATACACCTGAACATCAGCAGGAGAGGACTCTTTAAAGAAGAGACACTACATACTGATACACACCTGAACATCAGCAGGAGAGGACTCTTTAAAGTAAAGACACTACATACTGATATACACCTGAACATCAGCAGGAGAGGACTCTTTAAAGAAGATGCATCACACACTCAAAGAAATGATATGTTAGATTTACTTAATCTAGTTATGTCAACCGGCTGCACGTAACAAGGCTAAGTAAATAGGAAACAGACTAGTAAACTAATATTTACTTCTTGCATTTAAGTAAATCTTACCAAAGCATCTTAATTAAATGCTACATCATACAGTTATGTTGTATTTGCTTAACACAGTTATGTTGAATTTACTTAAAGTTTGCACTGATTTACCTAACACAGTTAGGTTGTAATTACTTAACACAAATTAGTTCCATTTATGTTGTAGGATTGTGTTATTTGCACTTAACATAATTTAATCCAAATTGCTCTATCAATATAAGTAATTCAAATGACTCCAACTCAGTAATTTGTATTCCGCTCACTTTATTTTAAATGTTCATTTTACACTTATAACATTGCATTTTGCAAACAACCATCTGAATTGCCACAACAATTCAACAACAAAAAAACACTTAACTCCAACAGCCCATTTGTGGTAGGTGCACATATTAGAATTTTAAAGCTCTTTGCGTAAAAAACCCATGACAGCTGCTGAACTTGACAGTGATGAGAAACACGAGTGACTCAAGAAGTTAACATGTGGGCTGAAAAGCTACAATAATGACTTATTATCTGAACATTTTATAAAATGCAACTTTACTATGAAGTATGGTGTTTTTATGTCTTTCCAAACACTTAGATGAAACGCATCACATAATATTGCTCAAGCACATAATGTGTTACAGTAGATCTTTGCCTCTGTTATACACATGAACATATGTCTTGAACTTTCAAAAGCAGAAATACAATTGTGAGTGTCTGTGTGTGTGGTGTGTCTCTCTGTGTGTGGTGTGTGTCTGTGTGTGTCTCTGTGTTTGTGGTGTCTCTCTGTGTGTGTGTGTGTGTGGTGTGGTGTGGTGTGTGTGTGTGTGTGAGAGAATGTACCGAGATGGAAATGAACTGGACGTTATCTCTGTCACAGTATTTTGTCCTTGGGATTACTCTTGTAATCTGTTTTTCAGAACCTGCACCTTGGTTGACAGTCTGTTGCCATCCAACCCCATCAATACTTTTTGAATGAATTCAAATGTATGTTTCAGGTCCTTGGGGTAGCTCAGATTGAGGCTGTAAATCAGTCCAAGCAATACTGCCCATCCATTTGCCAAGTATTTCAGCTCTCGCAGCACTCCAACACCCTCGATGATGGTCCATCATCCAACATCCGCAAGTGGTTCCCCGGGTTCTGCTCCTTCGTGTTTCACGAGATAGAGTCCCAATACCATTGGCTCCATTTGGGTTGTTGCAAGTTCAACATCCTAAAGTGGGATTAGAACATAGTATTCATGATTATCAGTATGAGAACCCTGACACACATCATTTTATAATATGAAACAAATGAGCAAATCCTTTTATTGGATCCATTGTAAATAAATACATGTAGTTGTAAATGTACATGAACAATATAACCAAAGTAGCAGCAAATACTTTGAATAAAAAACAAATTCAATTATTTTTATTTAAAGAGGACATATTATGCAAATGTTCAGGTTCAAATTAGTATGGAGTGTCTCTACTTTAAAGAGTCCTCTCCTGCTGATGTTCAGGTGTATATCAGTATGTCGTGTCTCTACTTTAAAGAGTCCTCTCCTGCTGATGTTCAGGTGTATATCAGTATGTAGTGTCTCTACTTTAAAGAGTCCTCTCCTGCTGATGTTCAGGTGTATATCAGTATGTAGTGTCTCTACTTTAAAGAGTCCTCTCCTGCTGATGTTCAGGTGTATATCAGTATGTAGTGTCTCTACTTTAAAGAGTCCTCTCCTGCTGATGTTCAGGTGTATATCAGTATGTAGTGTCTCTACTTTAAAGAGTCCTCTCCTGCTGATGTTCAGGTGTATATCAGTATGTAGTGTCTCTACTTTAAAGAGCCCTCTCCTGCTGATGTTCAGGTGTATATCAGTATGTAGTGTCTCCACTTTAAAGAGTCCTCTCCTGCTGATGTTCAGGTGTATATATATATATATATATATATATCTGTGTTTGGCTATGTTTCAACTTACCAAATATTCCTTTATGAAGCTCTCGGAACTTTCATTGAAGTAGACGCAGAGCGCTTTAAGGACACAGTCCCGTCGTGTTTCAACTGTGGGATCCTGAGGGACAAACACATTTTCAAAATCTTCACACAAGAATACTGATTATGCTTGTGTGCTGATTTTTGGCAAGTCAAAGAAAGGGGGTCAGAGAGGTTAAAATATATTTATATGAGAGGGACAACAAGAGAGAGAGATAAAGAGAATATGGTGTTGCAGTGCCCAAACTACACAATTTATTACAACTACATACCTTGTCCATGGCTGCCATGATCAGGCCCAAATTGCGTCCTGCTGTTCCCCCCTTCTTTTTGAAAACCTTCATCAACTGAGACGAATGGCGATCCAGTTGAGACATGAAGGTAGGCAGCAGCGGAACGGTGGTGATGCGGGTGAATTCTGCGTTTACCTGCAACACATTGTGATACAGGTTCAAATGTTTTGTTTAAAGCTAATAATATCCATCAAGTGTCATAGCAGAAAGGACAGGACATCTACTGGTGTAAACCAAACAAAGAATTTCAGCTGAGGTTCTTTTCTTATACATGTGCATCTATTAAAATAGCTCTGCACTTAATACAGGTAAAGATTCAACATGACATCTACTTAAATGTGTTTTAAGAGCATTCCATGTTTTGAAAGAGCATGGGCATTCATAGTATGTGCATGGATATGGGTGTCTCTGACCAAAATGGCCGTGTTTTAATTTATAGTGCTTCAGTAATTGGTACCTTGTAGATTGAGTCTCAGTACACTGTTTGCATCTCCACATTCAAAACCTAGAGAAAAAGAGAAATGTGTTAATGATCCAAATGTATTGTAAATAACAACTATTATTGCAGCCATTAACATAATTCAGGGTGTGAGGTGCAGGATATAGCAACCCATTACTGGATCTTAAGCAGTGGTGGAAAAAGTACTCAGATCCTGTACTAAAGTAAAAGTATAAATACTCCATTACTTGCTATAGTCCCAAGTTCAAAATAATACTTAAGGTAAAGTTCCAAAGTGTTATTAGCCAAATATAATAAAGTATCAAAAGAAAAAGTACTTTGTGCAGAAAGCCTTTTGTAAAAGGGTTGCATCATAGAATAAAAATGAATGTTCTTATAATAAAAAATCTACATATATACAAGATTTTTTTAATGTTGTGATTTGTTAATATAGAGCATATTTTGGAAAGAACCGAGTAAATTAGTAGTACATGTATATGAATATAAACATTATCTAAAAAGGTAACTACAAGTGTCAAATAAATGTAGTGTTGTAAAAGTACAATATTTCCCACTGAAATGTAATTGAGTAGAATTACAGAGTAGCAGAACATGGAAATACTTTTCCACGATAAATAACTGTTTAAACACAAGCAGTTGCCACGGCAGGTAAGTGGCAACTGCCACACACATTCGCTTGGCTCGGCACCCAGAGTAACACCCCTTCAGCAGCCGCAGTTGTCTCAGCAAATAGTGGCATCTGCGGCTGAAGTACCTGCCACTATTTAATCTTGCTCTCTCTCTCTGATTATTATAAAGAAACACGTTTTCGGGTGAATTACGTGTCTATTTAAGAGCTGTCTTAATGGAAGATGTGCTTGTTGAGTGTGTTCCTGTACATGCTTTAAATAATTCACACTTTGATATTCCTGGCCGACATAATTAACGTAACGACCAGGCACGGCTCCGGCTGACGCAACAGTACAGTGCACAGATGGGATTTTTATTTCTTCCAAATAAGCTTTACAATTGAACAAAAAAACCTCCCTCAGGGCGTTACACTTGATGAAGTTATTTTTAATAGACTTAGAAGACCTTAACTGACTATGACCTTTTTGGCACTGGAGATGTTTGCAACCAGGCTCTCAAATCTTTAAATCAAGCACATTTAAAAAAAAAAATTTAAAAAAAAGGAGGGAAAAAACGTGTCCACTTACTTTTGGTAAGAGCTAACATTACTATTATAACCACATCAAGCTAAAATCATTAAATACATAACGATTGACTTATACAGACAAAGCTTGAAATGTCACCTCTTTTGTGACATATTCTAACACTTTTAAGTGCAAGGGAACATAATTAAAAAGTGACCGTTAAGCTAGCTGTTAGCTAGCTGTTAGCTAGGCTGCACCGCTTTTCAAATCTATCATCAAAGTATACAGTTGGTAGCAGGGAAATCAAAAATACACATCAACTTTTGTATTTCAGGGACCGTTTGTGTTTAATATATGTTAATATTTAAGAAACTTACCATAACATCGCAGGATGGCACAGGAAAGGGAAAAAATGCGGTTCTGTCATCTCACAGTCACAGGATTCAAATGACACATGTCCCCAGTCTTACAGCGCATGTGCTGAGAAAGTACGGCAAGCACTTTGGGACAATCAGTGCGTTTTAAATAACTTTACCATTTAAATACAACACAACATGGTAATGTAATCCCAAAACTTTGAACTTTTACATAAATGCAATTAAAGTCTCTTGATTTAATTGTAAAAAGTGCATTTACTTAGTAGTTTCAATATAAAAAAAGCAATTAATGCAAACAACATCCATATTTCATTTCTAAGAGTGCATACATCGAGTCTTATCTTCATTCTATTTCTCTGTTGTTGACGTCAATCTTTAAAATATCTTTAAAAAGGAGAGAATATCGGATACTGGAACTAAAATATAGTGCTTTAATTTTACCTTCTGTTTTTTTACAATTGCCTTCAAGACCTTTTGTTTTTTTTGTGCAATTTAACTATTCTGCACCATTATATCCATGGAGCACAGTTACCCTGCAGTTATTATGCAGATGAATAAAGGCCTAGTAATTAGTCACACTGGCACATTTTCCTTTTTCAGACTCCCTTATTTAATTCCTCTCTCCGTCGTCACCGTGCCGTTGTTCCTTCATTTCCTCTTCTATACATGACTTCCCCTCTCAGCTCATTTTTCAATTTTGCCATTACACCTTTCTCTGTTCCCATTCGACCCCCCACCTCCACCCCGTTACCCCACGGACTCTGTCTTCCTGCCACGGAGGCTTCAGATCTCATTAGTGCCCCGACTCAGACGTGTCACATTCTCACCCTTCTGTCACGGCGGAGGAGGTGACGCATGACTTCCAGACCTGCAGCGAGGAACCGTTCAGTCATTACTGTAACAGGACGAAGCAATAAGGACTGTAATGTCATCTTAACCTCTTGAATTACAACTTAAGCTCTTATATGAAAGCCTGTACCATTTAATTGATCATGTTCTGATGAATAAATGTCCTTTTTTTTTTATCTAATCATGACAAATTGCTCAAGGTTAAAAACTAATAACACCTTCGTTTTTTCAGCCTGATGGATGGATTTAATTTGCTTTAATTGTATTCATTTTAATCTAATTTCCATCCCCCGCATGAAATTAATTTCCTGTTTGTGGGTCTCATACAGTCTATGGTCTCATCTAATAAAACAAGATGTTTGAGTAAACCCTCCGGTCGCCAAAACACACACACACACACACACACACACACACACACACACACACACACACACACACACACACACACACACACACACACACACACACACACACACACACACACACACACACACACACACACACACACACACACACACACACACCTTGTTTGTACCCCTCTCGCTTGAGGATAAAGAGATAATGCAACAGGAATTAGTTATTGCAACCGCCAGAGGAGGGTGCTGTTTACCTCAGAGGTCACACAGTTTCACATACACACACACACACACACACACACACATGCATACACACTGCCTTTAAAGAGTGGGGCCCTGAGCTGTCACATAACTGTTAATATTTGAGGGGAAATGTCAGTCAGAGTTCAGTTTTCAAACCTCTTTCTCGTGGCGATGAATAAAGTAAAAGGAGTCTATTTCTATCTCTGTGTCAAGTCTCTTCCACTCTCTGTCAGCATGCACTCTCACAGGTCTTTGAAATATGTAAAACCCTGCTGCTGTCTGCCACTCCGGCCTGCTGTTTGTCAAAAATGTTTCATACAGAGTTGTGTAACCTGAAGCCTTTCAGGCAGCTGAGATAGGAGAAATCATTTCTGTAGGAATAAAGACAGCACAAAGTAAGCCATCATTATATATCATTTGATATTGTACAATATACTGCACTATTAAATCATTTGGTGCAGTTTTGTTGAATAGATCTTAATCATGTTTCCATTGCTTTGTCAAATCACCTTATTCAACACTGTGCGACACTGCCATTTGTTTATATCCACTATCTTTTTCTTCTTTTCACGTAATGTTTTTCTATAAGGAAATGCTATAAATAGATACAGCTGATTTTTTAGGAAAACTTCTAGAAGCTGTAATAATATTTGCGGAGGTTGAAGTTTGCATTTTGGGTTCATAGCTTTAGTTTGTATTATATATGTATGACGCACTAGTCGTTTCAGGTATACGGGCTAGTTTTGCTTTGACGCTATTATGATCATAGGGCGGCTGTGGCTAAGTGGATAGAGTGCTGGACTTGGAATCAGGGGGTAGCAAGTTCGAGTCCCACTGCGGTCAGCATGTCGTTGTGTCCCTGGGCAAGACACTTCACCCCAAATTGCTCCTGTGGGGATTGTCCACAGTACTGAATGTATGCAAGTCACTTTGGATAAAAGGTTTAGCTTTCAAATTCTTCAATTTTAAAGGCTGTGAGTCGATGAGATAAAATCTAAATAGTCTTTGCAAAGATGAGGCATAGAGTACAACAACAAAAAACTACTGCTACCATAATTGCATCATGGGAAATGTAGTACGATTCTCAGTTTTTGAACTTTGTAAAGTCACTTAAGGTCACATCAATGCACAAATGATTAACTTTGTAATCCAACACTTTGACAGACACAAACGAGGAGATAAATATGTGTATATATACCTCACACAATCCTAATACTCTAATAAAGACCCCCAACCAATGCCCAGATCCCACCACTCCCTCACTGGCATTTAAATAAGCCAACACCCTTTCCGACCCACCATGCGGGCCGATCATATTACACCCCGTTATTAATAGCCCCCCACTCCCCTTCCTCATTGTAAACTAATAGCTGACATGATCTCACACTGTCTGCGTCTCCGTGCTCACATCAATCTTTCTCTCCCACCCCGGGTTTCTAGCTCTCTTTTCTCCGCTCAGATCAGGTCTACCAAAATATGCTCCACATGCACAACCTGACGTGTGCAGAATCATGACATACATGACATGTGTCTCATCTGTTTCACATGACACGGGGTATGACGTCTTTCTTCAATCTAACACAGAATTAATGTTGACTGTCTGAATTAATGAGGCCAGAAATGAGTGTATCTGAAATATAATAATGTAGTGACAGCATTGTGCCTCTGGTTTATTATTGGCAGGCCAACAGCCGGGTACAGCCCACTCGACATTAATTTATTTTCCAAAAAATTATTGCAATTGTACCAAAATGTGATAACTTAATTATTGTTATAGGCCTGACTTTCTTTTAACTACATTACTACATCATATTTATTTTTGATGAGGGATACAAGGTGCATTTTACAAGCATTTAAGGGCAATCTTATTGTAACTATTGGATTTATTTATAATTATGTCTTACAGAGTCAAAATAGAATCATGGTACATTAAAGTAGACAGATGTTTATAAAAACACAAAAGAATTATAAAAAATAATGTTAGACGTGCTATGTTTTGGGCGGGTCCTGATTTGTTGTCGTCTGTCTTTGGTTTGTTTACAACCAAACCTTATTAAAGTAAATTCAATAACAGTGTTTAAAACCAAGTTGATTAAATACTATCAGGGTTTTAGCTTAGCTTAGCTCTAGCCATGTATATATTTTGGCTTCAGAAGACCTTGCTAAAACTGATAAACAACGCTTAACATAATAAAACAAATGGAAAATAAGCTGTTAAAGCTATTCAATTTCACTGGGCCACAAGACACACATCCTGCCTGTATTTTCTTTAGCTGCACAAACAAGTGTTTTCATGACTGTCTCCATGTCTCTCCGTCCATCTGTGCCCACAGAGCACATCTACCCTCTGACCCTCTGCCTGGACGCCATCTTGTCCCCAGCGCTCTCGCCGAGGCCTTATTTTTAGCGAGAGCCATGCTCCTAATGCAAATCTTAATATGGGAATGGCATCTTGGATCTCTTCTTTCCTCAAGCTCCTGTCGTACATCCATCGATACCTTCAGTCCACCAAGACACTGAGCTGGTATCTGTAGGTCTCCAAACACCTGACACAACCGCCGCCCCTTTTCAGAGCCACCGCTTCAAAACAGGTGGCCCTGTGACCTAAGCTCGCTCCTCCCTTGGTACCACCCATGCTATTTTCCTGACTACTGCTTAGTAGTCACCCCGTCCCCCCCCCCCCCCCCCCCCCCCCCCACCGCTCTGACTGTCTGTCCTACTTTTTTGGCAGCCCTTCATGCTTGTGTGCTTTTGTACGAGTGGTGATCAGGGTCTCGCCTACTCGCATAACAATTTGTGTGCCCGAAAAAGAGCCCCTCCCCATTTCTTAGGCCAGAGGCGTCAGCAAAACCACGTGAAGCTCTTTTTTAAAGGGGGGGTCTCACTGTCGGACCCGCTCTTCTCTAGCCGGTGGGGAAAGGAAGCGGACATTGTTCCTAACTCTCCCTGTTTGACACCAACTTACCTTAGGGACAACGTTAAACCTCTAAAGTTTACTTTTCCCCCCGTCTACTTAAGGCTCTGAGAACAGGCGTTTTTCGCGATAGCCATGAAGTGGGGCTGGGTGTTTTTGGGGGTCTTCCTATCTTTGGGGACCCTGTCCTGGGGGGAGATGGGCTTGGAGATCCCCGAATACGATGGAAAAGACCGTGTCCACGACCTCAGCGTCAGAAACTACAAGTCCGTCATGAAGAAATACGATGTGATGGTGATCTACTACCACAAAAACGTGGATGGGAACCGCCTTGCCATGAAGCAGTTCGAGATTGAGGAGCTGGCTCTGGAGGTGGGTCTCCGCCAAAGCATGACAGTGGATGGATTTGTGGCCCAGGTGGGGGAAGGGTCACAGTATGGAAGATAGGAAGGAAGGGAAGGGTTTCACATGGAGAATTTGGCTCCAGTCAGGGATTCCTTTGGCACTTCTGATAGGTGGGTTCACAGCTGTTGACAGGTGAGAAGAAATGCAAACAGAACAAGTGGAAAAGATGGGGTGAGGTCCAGTTGTGTACCTGCCACGTGTGATGCTGACCTGAAGGAGGTAGATTGGAGAAGGTGGGAACTGGAGACACAGGATGGGCGAATTGACTGGTGATGGCCAATAAAATGGCCGAGCTCAGAGTCTTCCGCATAGTTTTTATCCTCCGTTCAAAACCTCAAGTCAAACCTGTGGTGAAATAATGTTGCTTACAGCATTTAAGTCTATCTATTGTGTAAGTTGTTCATCTCCAAGCCAATCACTGCCAACCAAAGTCTCTAAGCATGACTGTATTTCTGGGATAGGTTACCTACTTTACATTGGTTAAATATATACATCCATATTTACTGTAAATGGGAATCATCAACGTTTGCTTTATGGGTACAATTGGATCAAGGCGTGTCACTTCTGGATGGCCTTCAATCAACAAACTATTGTTTAATAAAATATATAATCCCACATTTGTCACATCATTAATCATACCTTGTAACACCTTTAAAATGAGCAAAAGGCCAGAGCAGTCTTCAATATGTTGTACTTCTTTAGTAGTTGTTTGTAGATATTTGCCGATATTGTGGGTCGCATTAAAGCAAGTTAATTAGAGACTGTATTATAGGGGGTTGTGACCAGTTTCTCTGTCACACTTGGGCAAGTACTGTAAATGGCAAGTGTTTATACTTTGAAGTTGCTCCAGTGGTAATCTAAAGAGTTTGCACGTTCTGGGAACTCTAATTGGATAAATAAATCGGACTCATTACCCTCGATGCACCTGGGCCGCACTGTCAGCCACTGTATTCACCACAGCAATTCTGTGCCTGTCAGAGCAGCAGTGTCTTCTTTCAGAGGCGCAGTGTACCTTACACTAGCCCACATAAGTCACCTCTGTAAATAGCCCAGGACAGCTCTGCATGCTTAGCAAGATGCTAAAAGCCCTCCTGGGATGGACACAGAGTTTAAGGCCATTTCTCACCTCAACTACTGCTGCCATTGCTCCGTCAGCTCTCTCAGGCAACACACCCTCTTCAGTCCGGTATTACGACACACATTTGGGTGCAGGCTGGTTTCCTAAACCATCATTTACACACACAGGTCATTGGATCTGATCAATTTCCTGTCTGTGCAGCCAAGTTGGGCGTCTTGGCTTGAGAAAGAGATGCATATTAGAGTAGGTCCCTGATGGACGGTTACTGACTTCCTGCCAGTTTTGAACACACACAGCCAATCAGAAAATATTGCAAGAGGTGCTAAGAGGGCACGCTTAAAATAGCTGGTCATTAACACAGATGAATCAGGAAGTATGAATTATTAAAGTGCAGCACTCGGGGAATTAAATCATATCTGCTTTTGTTTGGAGTGTGGCCCTTACATCTATGACGTCTTTCAACTTTAAAACCCCATACTGAGTATATGTCTTGCTAAAGAGGACGACTTGAAGTTATTCTGCCTGTAGCTATTTCCTTGGGTTTTAACTCATACTGCCAGACACACAGTAAATTAAATGGTCTGTCCACAGCTTCCTCTTTGATATTATTAGAGAGGATAAATCGTTGAGGCGCTGCCACAAGTAGAGGGTTTCATTTCCCTGCACTTTCCAGTAGTGCAATATTCCAGTAAGTATTTTATAGGAGACGTGTCAAAGGATTACAATATTTTAAATCCTTCAGATAAGAAAACTCACACACAATGTATAAAATCATTGAGTAAATGTGTGTAACTGGCAGAGATGTCTAGGTCCATTACAGGAAGACAAAACTGTTTAGCTCACAAAAACCTCACACGCTTACTTAAACAGATTTAAACTGCTGTCAATCTTGACTTCATGGAAATATGATGCCTGCAGAAACATGCTCAGTTTATGATACTACTGTGTGAATTATTGTGTATTTGTGTTTCTTGCAATAACAGAGTTAAAATTAAGACAGGACAGAAATGTAGACAGCCAAAACAGGTAGAGAAATGTCAAACTCAAAATGCTTGTGTGTTGAAAAGAGACACCCTGTCACGACCAAAATATGTCACCTTTGACCCCAGCTGGTAAATATCTTAGTCTGTGAAAAACAATCTAGTGTAGCCTCATAGCTACGATAGGCTAACGCAAGGTCAACTTTAGACTCCCTTGAAAGGTGTGGCAATATATTTTAATACAAATAAACCACTGATGGTGAGAAACTTGAATGAATTGGCCACTTTGCGTACCCTTTTTACAGAAGACATTGCCAAAGCAGGAAAACAAAGGTTAAATAATGATGGCTATATTCCATTCATGTGAGCCTGTTTAATGGCATGGTATTGTGAATGCTAATTTCATAACATGGCTTACTCAGACACTAAATGATGGTAATCATCGTTAATGAGATATTAACACCTGCACTTTTTCTGATTTGACAGGCCGAAATGCTGTTAAAAAAACGTCTATTTTGAATAAACAACCGCTTTCTTTTGTGTAGCTTCACCAAAATGGACCAATAGCTACAAATGGCGTAAATGTACTGAAGTCTGTGGACACTACAGCCAGTGCAACACATATTATATAGCCACAACAAATAGCCTTATTATAGAGTAAAATACATACTACCAAAACAAAAGCCTATAGCCTGAACTCCACATTAGATACAGCCAGAAACACATATTACAGGATGACACTTTGCAGTTTCTGTAAACAAAGCGTACACACACTACGATTTACAGTTAAATAAAGAGTGTGTAGTTGTACTCACCTGTATGAACGCAATTCTAGTTAACAGCAAAGTCCTCCAAAATAAGTCTCTCTGTCCCAGTATAACAAGTCCTCTTAGCCTTTAGCTGCATTGTTAACCTCTCAGTGTTGTAAAACAGTAGAAAAGTCTCAATAAATAAAGAAGTTCCTCAGGTAGAAAGCACCTGGAGCATCCCACATTAGCATATTATCAATTAGCATATCTAGCGTACACCTTGTCAGTGACGTAAACAAGTGGGTGCGTTTGTTTTTTTCAAAATACCAAACAGATCATGCATTTTAGCCATGTCTCATTTTGCTCAATTTGATATTTTTTAGCTCTGTTTTTGCAAGGGCAGATTATGTGAGAACAGCATCATCTACAGGCCTGGCATATGTACTACAGCGTCTCCAGCGCTTTCGAACGGAAATGGCCGTGGCTGTCTCCTCCTGATTGGTGGAGTTGGCCCAATAGCCGTAGCGCCACCGTCCTGACGTCAGGACAGTGTTCAAATCTGGATCAGTTTTTATCAGATCCGTTGCAGCCCCTTTTTTAGAGATTTGGGTATGGAGGAAAATAGAGAGGGTTGTGTTTTCTGACACTTGGTGAGTTCCCTGGAACACCGGGGACACATATTCATGTATAAAAGACGTACAGAAGTGCATTTTGCATGACAGGTCCCCTTTAAGTAAAAGTACCAGAGTGTAGGAATACTCTGTTACAAGTTAAAGTCCTGCATTCAAAATGTTACTCAGGTAAAAGTACTAAAGTATCATCATCAACATATAATTAAAGTACCAAAAGTTACTAATTTTCCAGTATGTAGTGAAGTAAGAATAAAGTAGCATAACAGAGAAATACTCAAGCGAAGTACTTTAAAATGAAGTACAGTACTTGAGTAAATGTACTTAGTTACATTCCACCATTGATTTGAAATAAATCTTACACAGTTCAAATGACTTTTTCATAATATTAGCTCAGCTGGGAAAGAAGATATTAAGTTTTAAAGAACTTTGAAGGAAGTTAGAATAGAGGTTTTGTGTTTGGCATTAATATCCCAGAGAGTAATTATAAAAAAGGTGTCAAATATTCAATCTGTGCATAATCCAAATCTTATAAAGTCATCCAAAGAAATTATAAAAGATTAACAGGCACGGTGCAAAATTAAAAACCATGCGCCAGAAGGCTGTGACTAAAAGAACGAGCGCTAAAAGCTAAACGCATTACTATTATTACATTTGCAATATAAGGAATGTCTATCCTCGTAAAATTGTGTGAATGCTGGTACTTAATATGTTTGTGACCCGTCTGCTGGCTGTATATTTATATTAGTTTTCTGTCTCTCAGTTTAAACTCTGACCTTTGACATACAGCATACTGTAAATGCCCGAACTCATCAATCACTGCACTCCTCACGGCTCAGATTGCAGGGATCTTTTACCTGTCACCCTCTCTACCACACACACACACACACACACACACACACACACACACACACACACACACACACACACACACACACACACACACACACACGCACACACACACACACACACGCACACACACACACACACACACACACACACACACACACACACACACACACACACACACACACACACACACACACACACACACACACACACACACACACACACACACACAAACATTTGTTGCCAAGGTTGCTGCGTACCATTCAGTAAACGATAGACTATGCAAATCTCTTGATGTTATTATGAGGTCAATTACATGCCTTCAAATGCAGTCCCTCTGCCATTTGGATAAGATAAGGCGAACAAGGCGGACAACTACATAAATGTACAGCAAGACACACCGAAAAATAAACATGATGCATCATAATATAGTGAATGCATAATCATCACATGCTGTATTGTATGTGATTACTTCCTTTAATTACTTATTTGAATAGAAAAAAAAACCATTTACATACATTTCAGGGTTTCATCTTCATCGTATTCATCTTTATGTCAGTCGGATGGTCCACCAGACTATTTAGCAGAAAAGTACACTGGGTATAATAGTAAAAAAGCTTAATTCATTGATTATAATCGCCACAAAACAACCCATTGTTGAAATGTTAAGAGAAGAGCTAAAGGGAAACACGTCTCAGGGCCTGTTTTTTCACCCATTTTTCTCCTCGGGTGGTAAACATTATGTTAATAGCTGAGAAAGGTGACACAGGTGCTCACAATGCAAGTCAACACGCAGTCCCATAATGTGCAGGGGATCTTTTAGAAGGGGGCTTTGTCTTTTCTAATATGTACAGAGAGATCTGGGGAAAGGTCAGACTGTCGCTGTGGAAACCGTTATCCAAACTGACTGTCGAAGCCCGTGTCTTTTTCTGCGACACAATACGTTTCATGTTCACATTTTTAATGGTGCTGGATGGCATTGATAGACAGAGGGAGATAATGTTTAATGTGCCTAGTGAGTCACTTTAATGTCGCTATGCTATGGCTACTGTTTGATTGTCTTCCAACAAAATACAAGCCGAAGATGTGTTTAATTTAAAGGTGGGGTAGGTAATTTTGAGAAACCGGCTCGAGATACACTTTTTGTTATATTCCATGGAATGCTCTTAACATCCCGATAGCAATGAATATCTGAAGTGCTTTGACAAAAAATCCATAAAAAAATGTCATCTGTGGAAGCCTTAGTACTGTAAAAAGCACGACCAATCATTTTAGCCGGCCCGGCTAAAATAACTGGATGTCCTACCTGCCTGTCAGCCTTCCATCTGTGCACAGACTTATCTCGTGCCCTCATTGGTCATGTGCACGTTCGTGTGTGTTGGAGGAGGGGCTCTGTGAGGAAGTGGCAGATTTTCTCCGGTTGTGTATTTTCAAATTCTAGCGATCTCGAGCTGGTTTCTCAAACTTACCTACCCTACCTTTAACTTATGTTAAGTCATGCTCCATTATTTGGAAGAATGAGTCATGAAGCTTGAAAGAAAACAATATTTTCTTGGCAGTATTTTACAGCTTTTTATATCAAATGAAAGAGAGAGAGGAAATGGATCAGATGTTTCTGAGTCAGGTTTCGTCGGAATGATATTCCATTCCTTATTTTTTCTGTGGTTGCGGAAGTGACTCAACACCAGACTTTCACATTTTGGGTACAGTTGAGTCAATTTACAGATTTCAGTTCGTTTTGAAAAGATGCTCTTCCCTGCATACTAATAAAAAGGAGTGAAAACTGTAACTACAATTGATTTTTTTAGGGTTGTCATCTGTGGAAGCCGTAATACTGTAAAAAGCACGACCAATCATTTTAGCCGGCTAAAATGATTGGATGGCCTACCTGCCTGTCAGCCTTCCATCGGGGCACAAACTTATCTCGTGCCCTCATTGGTCATGTGCCCGTTCGTGTGTGTTGGAGGAGGGGCTCTGTAAGGAAGTGGCAGATTTTTTCCGGCTGTGTATTTTCAAATTCTAGCGATCTCGAGCCGGTTTCTCCAAAATTACCTACCCCACCTTTAATCAAATGTAAAGTCAAGTTCTACAACAATTTTGTTTTTCAAAATAAGATGCAGATCCGTGAAAAAAGAACGTTCAGCTTATAGTTTGAGTTATGTATCTGAAAAGACTAATGCTTACAAGTTAAGGTTTGTTCAAAAGTCATTTAATTCTGTATTAAAACTTGAATGTCCAGTGCTAAGTGACTGAGTGGGATTCAATAGCAATTTGTTGTTGCATTACTTATTTCAAGATTGTAGAAATCGTATAATGATAAATAAATGTGTCTTCTTATATTAAGCGGAGGCCATCTAAGTGTGTTTTTCAATGTGCAGCGATGAGTAGTAAGGCAAAATCCAAAAAAGCAACATAAAGAAATTACTGTATTATGTATTGACGGGTAGTGAATTCGTTCTGGACGCATTTTGATAACGTTTCTTCATGTCGTTAGCAACATAGCAATGGAAAACTCCACCGTGCCATTTCAAGGCTAGCCGCTGCTACTGTAAACAGAGCAGAAAATCTGCCAGCTTTGCAATTTTTAGCCGACACAAGGTGTGAATAAGGGTCAATAATAACTCAAACGTCCTCCAAAGCAAGTCCATCCAATGCAGTGACCTCACAGAAAGCCAGATAGCTTTCATTGACTCACGAGTTATCTTGGAACCGTTCCCCTTGGCCCTTTTTACATCCTGACCTCCCAGATTAAGTACTTTAAGTTCAAGCCACTTTTGTTTCCTCCAGGATAAACTGTGAGGCTGTCCGACATTGTAAAGAGCTCCTTTTACTCCTCAGCCCCACACTCACAGTTTCACTCTTCTCCATCCACAGTTGTCGACACTTCACATCTCACTCCCGTGAAAGTGCCACCGCTATCACGTAGTGTGAGAGCAACATCACATCTTGATAGATCTCCTCTTACCCTCCCACATCTCCACATTTAACAGTGTGAAAGAGGCGCTAATTTAAGAACTAATTTGTCACATGTGATGGCATTTAATGTGACAGGAGCTATGTTTGGATTAAGTGTCATCGGTCCGCACATGCCACCTGTTTTTCTTGGCAGATTGAGGTATTGATTTGAGGGTCTCAGCTGCCTGATGCACACACAATATGGTTAAATGCTTCATGTGATAGTGCTAAGCTATCCAACATATTGTCTCTTCCTTTTTTCAAGTATACACCTCATTAATCACAAGCATGACTCTGCATCTTTGTCGTAAATAATGTATATCGCCTGAGGATACACACAGTAGAATTTGACACTAGGATATTTTCAAAAAATTGAGGAATCTCTCAAGTTCACGAAACTCTACCAGACATGAAGTCATCCCTCTGGATCTTTCTGATGAAGAAAGATGCATGAATTGAGATGTATCTATGTAAGAAGGGTTGTGATTTTATTATAAGCATCCTCTACAGAATACATGTGCACATTTGCCATCTAGTTTGGGAAAAACACTTAATGGCTTTAGTGCTCTATCAAGCATAAATGTTGCTCTTCAGTATACACTTATTTTTATTTATTTTACTTATTTTACTTATTTGATTTATTTTGTGATATAGGAGTTACAAGACAAGTGCGTACACGTACAGTGTCACATATACAGAAGACAATAAGGAGCATTTACAAGTAAAGACAAAATAGACATGGAGACAAAAAGAAAACAAAGACAGTGTGTGTGTGTGTGTGTGTGTGTGTGTGTGTGTGTGTGTGTGTGTGTGTGTGTGTGTGTGTGTGTGTGTGTGTGTGTGTGTGTGTGTGTGTGTGTGTGTGTGTGTGTGTGTCTGTGTGTGTCTGTGTGTGTCTGTGTGTGCGTTTGAGGGATTCGACACAATTATTAAAATGTTAAATTAAAATCATATGAGTAACAATATAATAGTCATGTATCCTGGGGGGGGCATGTCAATAGTAGCATGACCTTGATGCTAAAGATGTTAACATTCCTATAAAAGTTGGTACGAACCATGTCTAGATTAGGGGAATTGGATAAATAAATGATAACACTTTGGTGATTGCATTATGTAATTTAAATCAAATTTTCCAAAAAAGAGTCACATTTCTTCAACATTAGCTGAGGAGGGATCTGTCAGCAGCTCCCAACAGTTAACAGGCCAAAATAGTTCCTGTTGTGCATGCAAGAAAGCCTGCATGCCGTTTCTGTCGTGCTAAATTTACCCCACCGCCTCCCGACCCACCCCAATGTGGACTGACTTTCTTCATATTGAAATCCAATGTGCGCTATCCAAAAACACCAGGTGACAGTTAGTTACAGTATTTGTACTTTCTTGCTGTAATCATTAATAAATGGCCGTCTTAAGCTTGCTTTCTCCCTCAACATTATTTTATTGTTCCCTTTTTCCCCCTCATGTTCTGCTTCTTCTCTCCTTCTTAAACCAGTATCAATTATTCATGGGAGACAAATGTCAAGGAAAGGCAGGGGATCAAGGTGCATTATGACACATTTAAACAGGAAGGTTTTCAACGTTGAAACCCTGACCTTACGACTTTAAACCACCAAGTGATGGCCCTGATTAGATATAGCACAGTGTATTAGTGCTTAAAGGGAGCCTATTATGCTATTATGCTATCCTATAATGCTAATTTTCAGGTTCACATTTGTATTTTGTGTCTCTACTGTGACATGTCTCCATGCTTTAATGTTCAAAAAGCTCTTTATTCTTCTCATACTGCCTGTGCTGCAGCACCTCTTTTCACCCTCTGTCTGAAACCTGAGCGCAGTCTGCTCTGATTGGTTAGCTGGTCGGCTCTGTTGTGATTAGTCAACCGCTCAGAGATGTCCCGCCCCTTAGCCTATCGTAAAATGTGCTGGAGCGATAGCCAATAGAAGCGCAAGTGTTACGTGGTGATGTCACTATGTTCTTGAAGTATACAAAGGAGTCAAATGGAGGCGATTCAGGCGGGGGCTAAAAACACAGGGATTTAAGCCTTAGCAGACCATTTATGGCGCGTTTCCACTACAGCGCGAAGCACGGTTTAAGAGGGCTGTGACGTCAGCGGCCCGTCTTTGGTTGCGTTTCCACTTGGCCTAGTACCGGCCGGCGGGTCCTAATTCACAGTTTTTCTGGCCTCATAAAATCGCGGGTCTAGGGCCAGAGACAACGAGGTTGAGTCGGGCTGAGTATGCTAAACTAGAGAGAGCATCTCTGGCAAGGGGGCTACAACTACAACAAGATGGACATATTTGACCGTGATTTAATTGTAATACACGTTTTAAAATGATGCCGAAGTAACAACATACTGATACCGGTTAGTAAAAACCATGAATTAATGCTTTGTCAAGTCTGCAGACAGACGGCAGGCGAAAAACCTTTTAAAATGCTTGTTTTCTAAATGGAGATTGGCTAAGCTAACGCAGTATATGCTCCGACCGTCCACACTCACAACAACGGCCTATACAGACATAAATAAAGCAGCGACTGTATTCACCATGACACAGGCAGTCTGTGGTTTGTACTTGTTTAACTTTTGTCTAGTTTCTGAACATATATGAGGAGCTGTGAGCTCTGAGTGCTAACAGCTAACGGCTGTGTTGTTTTTCTGGGGTTCGCTGAAGATCACGTCACGGCTCCGCCTACACTGCGTTACTATAGATACTACCCCAGTTCCTAAACTGTAATGGAAATGCGCCATAAAGTGAGCCAGTCCTAACGAGGCCCAGCCATACCGAGCGGGGCCGAGCGAGGCCGTGTAGTGGAAACGCGCCATTACAGAACATGCACACAAACCTATATTAAAGAGCTACAATTTACCTTTTTTGTTTAGCGTATTTAACGTATATACTTGAGGAGAACACGTCTAATAACATTACATATCTCAATGACTTTGTTCCACGTCCCCAATCAAATCATAATGACTTAAATCAAATAAACAAGACTGTTTGTCTTTCGAAAATTGTGGTTTATTTAACACCTGCTGGCTTTTTAGTGACTCACAAAAACAAGCTTGAGAAACGCAGGAGTTAATTAGCCGAGATCGTTATGGGACGTGCTTGTAATACGGCTTGTTGCTGTCAAAGTGAGTCATTCACAGATGGTCCCGGACACTTCTGCCCTCACAGTGTCTTGTAGTGAGTCAGCGTGTGTGCCTGTGAGCTTCAAAAAGCTTTCCATCACATTGCCTGAAAGACCGTTTAAAAAAAAATGAGATTCTCAAAGTCTAAACATACAGACAGGATTTAATTAAAAACCTATAGGACACACACTCTTATTTCTGTGCAAAATCCTGGATGGCCTCCTTTAAAGCGACTCGGAGCGAGTGTTTTATACACCGTTGTGTCTGAATCTTTCATGACCGCCCGGGCGCAGTGTTATGTAACCGCCTGGTGTTGAACGTCCTGATGTGTTACAGCAGACATTATTAATGTACCTTCTGGCTGAAGGAAAGCTGGCTGAACTTCTAATGTTGCACAGACCCCAGGAAACCAGGAGGAAATCGTGATTGCTTTGAAAACCATTTGAATCATTCTTCATTTTACAGAATCAGGAATTATTTAGGGGTACATGTCAGAGAAATGTTGTTGAGATGGTTTTAATATGAAAAAACAAACTAAAATACCTCAACATAAAGTCATCGCAAATGTGCTTAACCTTGCAACATACAGTACATTGTCATCAGTTTACCTGCATTCATGGCTTATGTATAACCATTGCACACTGTAAATTGAATATTTACTACACAAATATAGATGCACTCTCCTTCACAGCTCTGAATATTCATGCTTTTGGTCACAAACATTAATGACAACAACGCTAACTGCAAAGCTAGCTGTTTCTGCAGCTGGTATGCAAGCGTTTACGACATGTGTGTGTGTGTGTGTCCCTGGGCTCTCACTGAGTGACTTACATCATACATAAGGTGACGCACACATACACATGTCTGACTCATAGACTGCTCTGTTGTTCAAACACACAAGGCCTACAACAAGCAAACTGAAGGACTTTGATTTAGATCGATGAAGCCGCACTGCATGTTCTTTACGTTAATGTTATATCAGCTTTCTTCAAAGTCCAATGACTGGCTTTGTTTGGGTAAATAACAGTGCTAGGTGGAAGTATATATACATTTGGCTTGTATGTCAAGTATTGGTACTCTTCTGGTATTTGGTGTACCATAGGAAAAACAAATTCTACTTTTTGGACATGCTTTACTTGAATGACAGAAAATCAATCAATTCCTGTTTGCCCTTTACAATGAACATTAGTCTATGGTTTATAACAGACATAATTATACATCCGATTTGTATCCTTTCCCCTATCATTTGTCTATGTTTAAAGGGGAAATAATAACTTAGATTTGCATCCGTGTGTATAGCAAAGAGATAGAATGTATTCCTTTTTACACCTGTGTTTGGACTCTTAGGGTTAGGGTTAGGGTTAGGGTTAGGGTTACGCTAAGGGTTAGAGTCTCCTTTTTAGAGTACTTTTTCCTTTTTACAATTGTTTCTCTTAGAAAAATGTTACTTTTCAAAGGTCCTCTTTGGAGAATTTGTGCAATTTTATCACTTATCATCGCTGGATCTAGTGTAGTTTGGATTTCACCTAATTTCTTTGTCTCTTTGAACTTAATCATCCATCAAATAAATGCATGTAAAGGTGAAATTTATTCTGAAGCTGACTACACTGTTTTCTGTCCAACCTGTTCTGAAATCAGTGAACAGTAGCAATGACAGCTACCACTCAAGTCCATTTTTACCAAATAACCAATACATGCTCTTGGCCAACTTGCAGTGACCAGTGTTGAGTAAGCATGTCAGTGGCTACATTTCAAGAAATGTGACGCCTCTCCTTCACTGTGACCCCTCCACCCTCTTCTACCTCATCATTGGGTGCAACCGCCAAGTCCAGCAGCGACCCCCGGGGCACGTTTTGGACAACTCACCATGGCACCCTGCCCTCATGTTGGGTCAACCTTCAAGCTGACACTGACTGGGCATTGGGAGACAGAGCCAAGTAATGACATCTCCCTTGGCGCACAAACAAATCGTAGACTTCTGGACCGTGTCGGGATGATAGCGAGGGAACAGACGAGGAAGGGTGTTCAGAAAGGAGAGATGTTTGAGGGGAAGGACACAACGAAGAGGAGATGAAGTGTTAAGTCGCGTTTCAAGTGTCTTCTTTCATTCATCAGCTGAGTCTGCCTTCCCCTCCTTTCCTTTCCACACCCATTTCTATATGTAACGGATCTTCTTTTCCTTTCTTACACGCCCTTAAATAGCTGTAGCACTCCCTGCTTCGCCTCCACCCCACTGCAAGCACCGAGAACTTCACCTCTTTTAAAAATACCCCAGTGTCACTTATATGGCCATACGCTGTGGTAACAGGGAGGGGGACCGATCTGAAAATTCAATCTGGAATTATAATTTTTTTTGCAGTATTGTTGGCACTGTGTGGTCAATTTTTAAAGATCAACTTTGCAGCAGTCCAATGTTTTATTTACAGGTTTTTGTTCGAAAATGTTTGAATTGTTTATGGGTTTAGTGTAACATACTGCAGAAGAACATGCAAACAAGTTATTGAATTTGTGTCTGTTGTGTTTCTCTATAACCTGACACACTTCTGCTTCCAGGCAGTGATTGAAAAGAATTAAAGAAATTCAAATTTTTCAATCATTGACGCACGCTACACTCAAAATAATTAAATAATCGTTTGATATCTTGTGTCAAGCCCTATTCACACTCAGCTAGCATTACCACAGGACCTCTGATACTGTTATACAGCAAAAACAAAGTCATATCTACCGACTAAATCCCATCCTTGTAGATTATCTATTATTATGTATCATATAAGTATTAATTTGTAATCAAAACTTCTTTCTAAATATTAAAAAGGACAAGGATTATCTGAGAGAGGTTAAATGAACTCCCATCTCAACATGTACATATCTTTTTGCATTAAATAAAGAAGCATTACCAATCTTGTCTGCTGATAAAACATGAGGTCCCCAGGTTATGGTAATCCAGTAACACTTGACCTTAAATGTACCTATTCAGCATTTACAAGCAGTATACACATATTTGATAAATGGTTAACAACCCAATGTATAGTATAATAATTTATTGGCAGATAGATATCAAGATGGTCTTTATTGTTTTTTATTTTTAAGGTCAGTACCATATTAACAGACAATACAACACGTAGATCGAGATAGACATCGACACTACAATTAACAAAAAAGAAAGAAAGAAATGATAAAGTACTGCCCTCTACTTATTAGGTGAAAACGTAAGTGATATGTGTGTTTCATGTTAATGAAAAAGCACTCATACTGTAAGTGGAGGCCGCTGTATGAAGGGATAATAATAGGAATGTATGATGAAACACAGTTGTAATAATGCAAGAAGTGGGGGGTTATTATTGCTAAGTAAACACTTACATGTCATTATTGAGTACATCTACATTATAAAGTGTTATTAAATGTATTATATATATGTGTACTGATTCTAAATGCTGAATAGGGGGACTTAAAGTAAGGTGTTACTTATAGACGTGTGTGAATGGGGTTTTAATGACCTGAGTACATTTTCAGTGTTTAAGTTTGGACCTATTTTGTCTCCTTTGAAGGCCACTCCTATTGGTTGTAAACCTGGAGGATGTGACTATTGTGCTCTGCCCTAAAGCGTTACCTCTTCTTGCAGTTGATCCCAGACATAGCAGCAAATACCTTCCAGGTATGTTAAGGTCTGCCTCCTTGTGCCTGTGAAGCTGGGCTGCGAAAAACACAGAATCTGACAGTTCTCTTCCACTCCTTGACTGCAGTTTAGTTTTAAAACAGGGACTATTAAAATAAGCAACTGAACTGCCATCAACGTCCAAAGAGAAAGGGAAGATAGTTTAAAAAAATGCTCCGCTCTAACTTATCTAACTTTAACATCCATCCATGCTTCCATCCATCCATCCATCCATCCATCCATCCATCCATCCATCCATCCATCCATCCATCCATCCATCCATCCATCCATCCATCCATCCATCCACACATCCATCCATCCACAAATCCATTACAAAGCAGTTAGTTTTGGTTTTATGTCAGCCGTTAGTCATTTCTATTTTCATTTTCTGCTGCTCAAAGCATTGTTAAATTACATGTGAGAAACTCAATGGTCCCAATGAAAACAGCACAAATGACACCACATTGACATCTATTGTAATGCGTTGGCACATAAATCAGAGAAATGTATAAGATTATTATTATAAGTATATTATTATCCATCAGCTGTTACATGCCAATTAACTTGCTTTAGTGTTTCAAGGCAAGTAGGCCAATCTAGTCAACTAGGTGAAAGAAAATTTGGCTTAGAGTCGAATCATGATCTAATATGTCTGGACTCTGGCAACAAAGATAACATTGCACATATTATACAATACTATATATACAGCACAGGCTATATTTTGCTGGTGCTATTTTGCAATGCTGCTTTGCAAGGCGCTAAATAACGCTTTTGACTCATCATCCAAAGTGTAACCTCACATTTAAAAGGGCTATCATCTCCCCATAATCCGCAAGCGCTAAGGCAATAAAATGGAGGGTACATTTGCATTGAAACGGAAACCTGTAAGTGTTTTTTTGAGTAGATCTTTGAGCAATACAGCCTATTTATAACTCTGTATAAGTGTATATTTACAGTACATATGCGCATGTATGCAGCGACTTCACTTCGCCAAAGTGTGAGCTCCTCTCCTTTCCAACGCACCTGTTGCAGCGTCTCTTCCCTTCGACATAGTTGGCTCAAGTTCTGCCCCTCTTGTTCTTCTGGAAACCCTGCTGTCTGTGCTCCTCTCACGCCGGCTATGAGGGCTGTCAATTGTTGGCTTCAGTTTCACTCCGATTTAGAAAGTGCAAGGCAGCAATCCAAAGCTTTTGCTTTTAAGGCTCTGAAATTAAGATGAAATGCCATGGGGTTGCTCGTGTAAATGAAGCTAAAAAAGTGTTTTCAATGAAGTTCTGAGATTATAAAATGTCGATCAGGGATGTACCATGATCAGTCTGATATCGAATCGTTTGATATTAAAAAAGACCTCCTGTTTATCTCCCCCATTTCCCCACCTTTTTCTTTTCTATGTCTAGCTTGCAGCCCAAGTTCTTGGCGATTTTGATGATGAGGACATTGGATTCGGCCTGGTGGATGAAAAGAAGGGCGCTGCTGTTGCTAAGAAGCTTGGTAAGCTTGCCAATCACTGACAGACACCTTGAAAACATGGCTTAGTTGTCAACAATACCCACAAAGAAAATCTTTGGCTAAGAACAAATCATCTCTTTCAATCACCACTTTTCTCAGGGTGTCTAATTGTGTGCAAATTATGAAGATTCTTTTTCCAATTAACACATAAATTATTGAAAAATAACAGTCTCCAGTCATATAATCAACATATAATCAGTATTCACGGGATTAGTGTTGATTGAAGTCTGGGGAAAAAAAGTTGTTTAAAGACATTCAAACTGTAGCATATGTATGGGTTTTCGATGTTCCATAATGCACAAGGGACCAATCAAAAGATGTTTGGATGAAAAGTACAATAATAGGTGTAAATATATTTTTAACATGGGGTTCTGCAGTCATAACAGACGGTAAATGAAGAAAGTCTGCCCTCAAGTGTTGACCAAAGATGTCACAGCTTCTTTGAAACAACAGCTGGGGGAAACCTACAAACATTACTTATTTTGTGTTAGATAAATTAGGCGTTTGATATTGACATTTGTCTTCTTTTTTGCAAATACTGCATCACCCATAGCACATTTTAATATTCAAATGGGAAGGTTATTTACAATGCTTATAAAAGAGTTCCTTTGCAACTTTACAGCAACGGAATTGTATAAATAAAGACTTGTTTTTTAAACGCAATTTAATGTACAAATATTCTTTGTGTTATAATGGCTTCTTCTTCTCCAGGTCTGGATGAGGTGGAGAGCATCTACATCTTTGCTGACAATGAAATCATCGAGTACGATGGAGAACTGGCGGCTGACACCCTGGTGGAGTTCCTCTATGATGTAAGTCGTATTTAAGTTTCAGGAAAAAAGATTCTCTCTCTTTTTGTCCTGATCCATTTATATAAATACCTGTCTGAAAATGAGCTGATCAGATTTTGGCCACTTTATGATGTCATAAACGATTTTGTTGTCTTGTGTAACCATTAGCCAATCACCAACCAAGGTAACCCCCCCCCCCCCTCCCACCTTATCACCTGAATCTCCTCCTAGAGTACCATTGTGTTATTTTTAACCAAATCTCTCTCGTGGGGAGGGGCTCCTTATTTTCATCTAAAGTAACAGACAGAGAATCAGCACTTTTGAAACAGGGCTGAAACAGAGGGGATTATGGGATGCTGCAATGATCTGTTTGGTGTTTCAGCCAATCAGAGACATGTTTTGTATATATCTGAGACCTATAATATATTGATGAAAAACAGTATAATAGGAGACCTTTAAAATATGATATAAACGTCTCTTGTCAGGTGATCGAGGAACCCGTGGAGGTCATCGACAACGAGCGCGAGCTGAAGGGCTTCCACCACATCGATGAGGTCATCAAGCTGGTTGGCTATTTCAAGAGCGAGAAATCTCCTCGTAAGTTTAATGTTATGATCTAAACACTGAGCTTAGAACAGACGATTATAAAAGAAACTGCTTCTATAAACTGACAATTTCCTTTTTTCTCCGGCCAGACTACATTGAGTTTGATGACGCTGCTGAGGAGTTCCACCCCTTCGTCAAATTCTTCGCCATATTTGACCCCAAGGTTTGAATTGTTTATTTGCAGTATTTCAATTGATTCTTTTGTGTTAAAAACTCTGCAGTGTGCTAGCTAACATTGTTTGTATTGTAATCATTGTCTGATTCTGTTCTCCCTTAACATGTTTTCAGATTGCCAAGAAACTGCAGATGAAGCTGAATGAAGTCGACTTCTATGAGCCTTTCATGGAGGAGCCCGTCACTATTCCAGGAAAACCCTACATCGAGTCTGAGCTGGTTGAATACATCGAGCAGCATGACAGGTGAGAGCCTGTGTGGTAGGAGGGCTAGGTAATGCTAGCTGTTTGCAGCCGGTGTGTAGCAACATCGACAAATAGCTAACGGCTAACGCTAAAGTGGGTAGCGTAGAGTTACAGTATATCAGTGGCGAACCGTGTCTATCACAACTGGACCTTCTGTAGACACCCTGAAAATGTGGGTGTTCTGGTCAGATGGACGGAGGCAGTCACTTTGCGTTGGATGTCCATCTTTTCACTGAATGATCGTCTTAAAAAAAGGGTACTAACAACAATCCCGGAACAACATCATCTTTACCTGTTGCCATTTCGACGTAAAAAAAACAATAAAACTTCATATGAATTGCTACGTAGCACTTACGCTGGATCCTCTGTCTCGACCCAGTGAACTACCGGGCCTTCTAGAGCAGTGGTTCTCAACTGGTTAGGCCTCGGGACCCACTTTTTACTTGGTCAATACATCGCGACCCAACATTTTCAAGCACTCAAATCTATTCAACAAAAAATCGTGCTGTAATATATACGCTTTTGAGCATACAATATTAATAAAAGTGAAGTACAGTGCATATATCCCTTATATCCCTTCACAGAACTAAAGTATGCTTTTAAAAAAGGTTTAATGAGATAATGGAATCAAAGCTGAACTATATAAAAAGGCACACATGCTGAAAACCCAACCCCAGCAGGGGGGTCTGGTCTCCCCCAGGAGATTTTTAGAAATACTAACATACTACGCATTCTGGTACACTCTGAGAAGAAAATAAATAAATCTATTACTACCCGACATATTAATAATATTTTATTTTATTTTTATTGTTAGTTTTTCACTTTGTTCTGACATCTTGCTGCGAGAAGAGTAAAGAGGAGATAGTCTGTGTGACTTACTTTAAATTGTGGATAAGGGTAGATAGCTCCCATTGTTCTGTGACCTGTCAATCATCAAACCGGGGGTCATATTTCATTATGTGTTCATTTTTTTCTGAAGTTGTACCCATGGATGTATAAAGATGTACAATCTTGATTCTGATTGGCCAGAAGACTCTAAAATATATTTTATTGAGAAGATGATCGTGACAGAAGTTTTCCAAACCGTTTATGGTCTCCGGTACTTCCAGTCCAACGCCGACTGCATGCACAGCGTTAGAAAATCGGGCCTTCAAAATAAAAGTTTGACTTTTTCCCCCAAAAAAAAAAAAGAAATTCCAATTTTTTTTTTAAACTTTTTTTTCTTCACTCACACATCCGCGACCCACTCGAAACGGGTCCGCGACCCACTTTTGGGTCGCGACCCACCAGTTGAGAACCATTGTTCTAGAGTACCCTGGAACCGAGGGAAACTCTGAAAGAATACGCCCATTGGCTACAAATCAAGATATGATTGGTTGATCAAACTGTCAGTCCAAAGGTACACTCTCATTCAGTGTAACGGCCAGGGCATTCTATCAAGGATATAGAATACCTTGGTTGAAGGATATTCTACCCAGAGACCCAGAAAAATATCTGATTGGTTGCATTTTTTTCTACCACTAAAATGCGTCGTGCATGGACCGAGAAAGACAAACAAATCAACGTAACACAGATACGATTCTCATGTATTCATTTTATTTACATTTTATAAAATTGTATTTATATAATTAATTCGATTTTTTGTTTGTTTTATCTGAGTGTTCCAGGGTATTCTGACGGTTCACCACTGCAATATATTATTACAATTTTCAGTTAAAATGTGTAGGTAAGTTATAGGCTAACGTTATCATGGCTTTATCTTTGATGTTTGAATGTTTCAGGCCCACACTGAGGAAGCTCGAGCCTCACAGCATGTATGAGATCTGGGTAAGAGATATTTCCTCTATCAAAACTTGTATTTATAATCAGTCAAGTGAAAATATAGAACATCCTTGTCTAATCTTTCTTTCTGTGGATCCACAGGAGGATGATATTGACGGAGAGCACATTGTTGCCTTTGCTGAGGAAGATGACCCAGGTACATTTATACCTTAGTGCCTCTTTATACGCTATTTTAGCATTAATATTATCTATTAATAGTGATTGAATCAGCAGGACGATCCAATATATAGCTAATTTTTTTGCACACCATATTTGACAATTGAACTTTTCTTTAGACGGTTTTGAATTCCTGGAAATCCTGAAGGAGGTGGCACGTGAGAACACAGACAACCCCAACCTCAGCATCATCTGGATCGACCCCGACAACTTCCCCCTGGTACGAATTTCTTTCACTTGCACTGTTTATTGTCTAACAGGCATTTTAAACTGTCGTGTTTGTTGCCTTATGTCTTCAAAAACATAATTGGAATTGCACCAGTATACATAAGCCTTACCATTTGTCTGTACTTTTCTTTTAGCTGGTGCCATACTGGGAGAAGACCTTCGGCATTGACCTCTCTTCTCCTCACATTGGAGTTGTAGACGTTGAGGATGTAAGTCACCTCTCCTACCCCTTTCAAAAACCTTAAATGATTAACTAATGTCAAGTTTTATTGAATTCCCGAACATTATACTGATGCTCTGGAGTGTTCTCTCACTTAAAATGTATTGAAAAAAGTAGAACAAAAACTCATAAAGGAACCCTACTATACTGTTTTTCATCAATATGTTATAGGTCTCAGATATATACAAACCTTGGTTGGTGATTGGCTAATGGTTACACAAGCCAAAAAATCGTTATGACATCATAAAGTGGCCAAAATCTGATCAGCTCATTTTCAGACAGGTTTTTATATAAATAGATCAGGACAAAAAGCGAGCGAATCTTTTTTCATGTAACTTTCAGAATCTTTTTACACAGAGGGGACACATGTTGATGTAGAAGAGACATGAAAGAGTGGATTTTGCACAATAGGTGACCTTTAAAGGGGACCTATCATGCAAAATGCACTTTTGTATGTCTTTTATACATGAATATGTGTCCCCGGTGTTCCAGGGAACTCACCAAGTGTCAGAAAACACAACCCTCTCTATTTTCCTCCAAACCCAAATCTCTAAAAAAGGGGCTGCAACGGATCTGATAAAAACTGATCCAGATTTGAACACTGTCCTGACGTCAGGACGGTGGCGCTACGGCTATTGGGCCAACTCCACCAATCAGGAGGAGACAGCCACGGCCATTGCCGTTCGAAAGCGCTGGAGATGCTGTAGTACATATGCCAGGCCTGTAGATGGTGCTGTTCTCACTGAATCTGCCCTTGCAAAAACAGAGCTAAAAAATGTCAAATTGAGCAAAATGAGGCATGGCTAAAATGCATGATCTGTTTGGTATTTTGAAAAAAAAAAAGTATAAATATGCCTTATAGGTATGGTCCTAGACTATATTATTCAAATATAGCATGATAGGTCCACTTTAAGCTACCTTTAAGCTACCTTTAGCAGCGACTTATCTAAAGAAATGGCCCTTTTTTGTAACCATGAACAACCTGTAAACAATACTATTCAACTATTTAGTACACTGTAAAAACACAAACGTTTTGGATTGCGTTAAAGGTTTATTACTATGTATATGATACGATATGTACAATTAACCTAAGTCACTATTTAAAGGGGGCTATTTTACATATACTGTGACTATCATTGGCAGGCTGACAGCGTGTGGATGGAAATGGACGATCAGGACGACATGCCCACAGCTGACGAGCTCGAGCAGTGGATCGAAGACGTTCTGTCCGGAAAGATCGACCCAGATGATGATGATGAAGACGATAATGACGATGATGATGACGATGATGACGACGATGAGGACGATGATGAGGACGATGATGATGAGGACGACAATGACGACGATGAAGACGATGATGACGACGATGATGATGATGATGATGATGATGAAGATGACGACGACGATGACGACGATGATGAATAAATGTTTACTACCATCTTCCACTTTACTTTAATGGAGCCAAACATGGCCGAAACCCAAAGGTAGCAGTTTTTTTCTTGCAGCAAACACATGTTGTGTAGTTTGCCTCCTGTATGGATTTCTGTAAGGGACAAACATAATGACCCTATGGGAATCTTTTACCGTGAGTCAGGGAAGGAGATTGTTAAAGAAGCAGAGGATTTGCATCTATAAGGGAACGGGGTGCAGCTAAAATGTTACTGTTACTGTTTAAAATGCTAATATCTCACCTCTGTGGTTCATAATGAATGCGAGCTAGGAGGCTAACAGAGGTTAACCTTCCTGACATTTTATACCTAATGTCACAAATTTTCCAATTTCTCCAATTTACTGATACCCTGATTCAATGTCATGTTTTCTACTTGATGAAGAGAAGAAACAAAAGTTCACTTGTACTATTTTCAAAGTGATTAAACCTAAACTCACTGGACAGTCTTAAGATTATTACAATCTTGGAAACTATTAAGAAACCGGAAAATGAAAAAAATACAAAATAAATTGTTTTCTGCTCTCATATTAAAAATGGAAGTTGAAAATATTTTAAAACCATTGTTGTTTGTTGTTGTCCTTTCTATGGGAAAAACATTACTTTTTATATGTGTGTGTGCTATGTGGGTCATTAAGTTTAACCATACATTTATGTGTCGTACTATTCAGGAATTAAATTCAATCAATATGCAACTTACTTACTTTTACAGTTGTACAGCTTATGAATAGACTTGTCTATTTAGTTACTTTGTTTCCTCACAAATTGAAGGGAAACATAACCCTAACCCTGACATTTCTAAGATGAAAAGTCAATACAATATCATACTTTTGGGTATAATTGGTAAAAAAAATGATCACCATTTAAACTGTAATCTTACATATAAAAGGTGACTATATTATTTTCCTATTTTTGCATTTTTTGAACAATAAACCAAGTTTAAAGCTTGACAGTGTTCATCAAATAGTTTCTACTTTCTCTGTTGTACTTACATTTGCCTTAACACTAAAAATTAGCTGAAAGTCGGAAAACTACAAAATTCAGAGGTAGAAATGTTTCTGTATCGCACAAAAGTACATACAGTATTGATAGATGCAGCTTCAAGCCCTTTATTTGACAATATTTTAAGAAACACAAACAGGATTTGAATACAGCTTCACAAACATTTTCAGTAACAGAGAAAGTACACACAGTTGTGGGGAATATTAAATTCTTAGAAAGGAAACTTTGATGGTGCTTGGTAGATCCTTTGATATGTGACCTTTTTGGGTCAAATAACGCTTAGTCTAGTTTGATAGATTTTCACAGACTGACATTTATCTGAATTGGCACATCACAAAAAATGATAACCAACAGTTTAATATAGACAATCAACCAATTTACTTTGAGGTAAGATGATGATAAACTTTCAACAAACAGGTGTGTGTACAGTTTCTGATTAAATTGAAAATAGCCGAGAATCTACGTGTTAATCCCATGTAGCCACAAGTTATAATGACCGAGGTCAATAAGTAACCGGTGTTATAATGCAGCATAAGAACAACATAACATATTGTCATGTAAGCAAAAAAGGCCTAATTAAGCTAAGCTTGACAGAGGTTTGGATCTGGACTCCAATGTCTTCTAACGCCTCTAAAAATGTTTTAACTCTTCAAGTAAGGACAGTGTGGACCAGTCCAGGTTGGCTTACTTGCGGTTTTCTTCTCCAAAATGGACAGGACGCCATTTGGTTTCAGATCTTGAAACATAAGATATTTTACAAATCAATACCACCTCTTTTTGCTTCTCTTTGTCTACACTTTTAATCGGGCATTCGTCGTCCAATGTGGCTTCGTCCAATTTGACTTCGTAAAGTACGGCCACGGTTGGCTTACTTCTACATTTTCCATGTCCTTTACATGAAGCACAGAATGTCAACACATTTGCAACAAAGAAAGACCTATTCAGTCCTTCATGACATCCACAGTCATGAAGGACTGAATAGGTCTTTCTTTGTTGCAGAGGCCATACCTCTCTAGGTACCTGTATAAACAAGATCATTGTTTCACTGCAAAGTAAATGGCATTGATAAAGTACAACACTTATAACTGAATCAGTAGTGTGGTACCTAAATGAAACAGTCCTGCCTTTAAATGCAGTTAATATGAATATCCATCTTATGCAAATGCATTTCTAAATAAGTGTATTGACTTAACCATTTAACTCACGTTTTCCAGGCAGCGTCATCTTTAGGAATGCTCCCCTGAATGTAGTGTTTGCATCGAAATTTGACGAACACATCGTTACTGTCTCTACAAGATGCAGGATTCAAACCATCAACAAGGGCAAGAGTGGCCATGAAGATGATAAAGACAGCGATGGTCATCTTGTCTAGAGCGGGAGAACGAGAAATATAAAAGTAAAATGTTAATGTATGAACATACAATAATGTATTAATTGTATTAATGTATCAAATAAAACACAACATATATTCTTCAATATGTTTTTATTACTTACGTGTTTGTAGGCGAGCGAGTAGAGATCTGTCCCACTTCGATCAGTCAGCTGGACGATTGAATCCTCAGCTGGATGGAGCTGCTTTAGTAGTTTCTAAAGAGGAAGTAGCCTTCATCTTCATCTTCTCAAACAAGCTGAGTCACTTTGTTCTAGTGAAAGACACACTAATACTGGGTTCCTCTTATCCCTCGCCTTGTCACGTAGTTAAAATGGAAAGAAAAACAGGCCCTTTCTTTGCAAGATTTACAAAGGAATAACGAGGCGTTCCAAAGCTTATTGAGATATTACATTTTGTAGTCCTGGCTTGGATAGGACGTGCCAGAGCTTCTTCTCCGAGCTCCTTCCTGATGTCTAAGCCCCTTTGAGGTGAGCCTGTCACGACCAAAAGACTGTGACCGTTGTTAATGATTGGAAGGGATAGGGTGAGGTTAGGAAAAAGGGAATCGCTCCTCCAGAGCTGCGTGGGGCACTGGCTCTCGGGGATAATATTATGGTTAAAAAACGTTCTAAAAAACTCCAAGAGAAATACATGCAATGTTTCTAAAAGCCCTGTTAAAATTAAGAATAAAAATAACTAAAATAAATTAAAAAAGTAAGAGGGGACCAGATCACAGAAGAGGCAGAGCAGCGGGACCTCGAGATCTCCTAACCTTCCGGGGACCCCTAAAGGATGTGGCTGACGAGGACCCGTCCTAAGGGAATCCTTCAAAAGGCCTGGCAATGGTGTAAAAACATTCATAAGACAATATCTTAAAAAAGCATGCAGGTAAATGATAAAATTAATAGAAAAGTGCTTAAGGTAAAAAGTGTTTTGTAAAGAATTCACACAACAAATCAAATTGATATTGAATAAATAAGTAAATAAATAAATAAAGAGATAGGAACGAATTGTCATAAAATGAAGTGTGATTAAAACCAGCATGACCCAGGTTCACAAATTAAAAGATTCCACATAGGACAGGCCGCAAGTATTTAAAATTACTTCTCTCTGCAGGTGGTTTTGAGGAATCCAGTGAAGGCGGAATACAAGGATAAAATAATAAAATGCAATACACAAAAACATTTTATTAAAAGAAGCAGGAAGAGGGAGGGATGGCCTCCTCATATGGACCCTTTGTTATTTGAAATCAAGCCATGCAAACAAGTGGTAAAATTAGAATAATTAAAATTAAAACTATTTACAAAATATATAAATATAAATAAAAACAACATATTCAAAAAGGCAAACCATGCTGGACAAAGGGTCCGGGTGAGGAAGGTCCCTTTATTCCTGCACGGATGAAACACATAATTCATAAATAATTAATAGTTCCATAAAACAAAAAATAAATAAAATTAGATAAATATTAGTATTCAAATAAATAAAAATGTAAAATAATATATTTGATAAAATTAATGGATAAAATATCAACAAAAAAAACAACTGGATATTGACTCGTGTCGCAGAGAGGGGAGTTCAAAAGGCCACCCAGAGGAGAGATAAGGGATGCAATGGGAAGGTTAGGAGACCAAAATCAGTTAAAGCGAGTTAAAAACAAGGGGAGGCGGATCCATCACCGGTACCTCTCGTTTAGACCGTTGGGGTCGATTGTTTTCAGTAGATTAATCCACCTCCTCTCCCCCGCCTGTCTCTGGACCGTGCAGTCCCTGTTGCTCTCCAGGCCCAAGGATTGTACCTTATCTGCGCCGTGGAGTTTAAAATGTGCATATAAAATGCTTGTGTCGTCACTGCTATTTATTTTATAAATGTGTTTGATTCTGAGACTGATCTCATTTTGTGTCTCCCCCACATAGAGTCTGTGGCAGGCCCTGCAACTAACAGCATACACTGCATTCTTTGTGTTAGGTGTCAGGGCCTGTCCAAGGTTTGCACCGGCTCTACTGAATGGGTTAAAAATGTGGGGGAGGCGGATGAAACCAACCTCAGAGACTCGAGGCGCCTCCCTGTTTGGTGTTTTCTTGTTAAAATTGGTGTGGACTAGGAGGTCCTTCAAGTTTTTATTTCTGCGGTAAGCGGAGATCAGCCGACATTGCCGCAACGCATCACTGTCCGCCCTCGCCCCCTCAAAGTTGGACCTGAGGTCGCCTAAAAGGCGCCCCAGGTCCTTGGAATAGGTGGTGATCGGGGGGACGAGTGTCAGACCGGAAGGCTGGGTTGAGATGGTGTTGTATTTATCTTTAAAAGTTCGGCCGACCTCCGCTTTGAGGCTTCTTCTTCTCCTAGCTCATTCCTGAGGTCTAAGCCCCTTTGAGGTGAGCCCCTCATGACCAAAATACCATGACCGTTGTTAATGGCTGGAAGGGATAGGGTTGGGGTCCGGGTTGAGTTTGGAAGGTTGATCAATGGGAAAGTTAAAATCTTTGCCTTCTGGCTCAGCTAGCTTTATATTCCCCAAAACTGTTCAGTGCAACGCTCCCACCACTACAGAAGCCAAACCAATTCACCTGTCGATTTTGCAATGCAACTATCCTCATCATGACCCCAGGATATTCAAACTCCATGATTTGGGGAGGCAATTGCTCCCAGTCGTCACAATAATTGGGAACAACCCTGAAGTTTCCCGGGAAGGACAGTTTTGTAAAATAATATATTTTGTAGTTGGATCTGTGTGAAAAAAAAATACCCAGCAGGAATTACTACTTTTTTTGGATATGTATTACTTGTCTAGATAAAATACATGTACTAAGTTATATCTGCATTTTGTTTTGCAACCCCATCTTGCAGAATGACAGCTGTAAAGTGGGGTTTCGTAACGTTTTTCACTATCATAAACCGTCAGCTTTTGTAGAAGTTGTCTGGAGAGCAGTTGATGTTACAGATTAACCGTTGAGCTCGTAGGAGAGATCTTAAAGATACATCTTGACTTGTTTATGGTCAGTCTGTAATTGGCCCACAATCTGCCTGCTATGCTCACAAGTGCGATTTTCCTTATTAATAATACCATCACCTTCCCTGTCAGAATCAGCATTGGGGTTGAGGGGGGTCCAGACAACTTGACTAAGAAGACAATATTTGGTCTAGACGGACAAAACAACACTCATCGTTGGGCAACCCCACATTGCAGAATCTTGGCTTGTTTTTGATCATGTTGCTGTTTTGCAGCCTTTCATTGGACCACAATCTGCCTATCATCCTGACATGGTTGATCTTTATTATTGATACAACCATCAACTTCCCTGTCAGAAGTCAGCATTGTGGTTGAGGGGGGTCCAGACAACTTGACTAAGAATACCATATTTGGTCTAAAGGGACAGTGAACAGTGAACAGTGAACAACTCCAAAACAACAGTCTTACTCAATAATGTTCTCGAACAAGTTTCTCTCAGGCAGTAATCGTCAGCTTTCACAAGAAGATGAACCCTGTGTCCTTGCATCAACTTTATCTTGGGGCAGTGGTGGAGAAGTCCGTGTTTTGGGACACGAAAGGTCACCGGTTCAAGTCCCTGAAAGACTAAGTGCTACAGAGGTGTCCCTGAGCAAGGCACCGTTCCCTACACTGCTCCCCGGGCACCGTACATAAGGCAGCCCACTGCTCCTAAAACTAGGGGGGGTCAAATGATGGTAAATGTCCCCAACTGTTAAACTGGACAGTTAACAGTTTGATTTTATTCAGTACGGCAACAAAAGGCAAAAGTCAACCCAACTGGATAGAAATGATTCTCATAGCTTACAAAGAGGTTTATCATCACGCTTGATCTTATCCTAAAGAGAGCAAACACTGCATTTATGTTGGGGATCTGGGCCTCCTTAGAATATATAGGTATTAAGTATTTAAATAACATCCTCAAAATATAAAGTAAATCAATTCTGACTCCCATTATGGTTTTTGAGCTTTAAAGTTAGGGGAGAGTGACTTTTTTTTGTTTGTAAAGGCAGGCCAAGTCTCCTACCTGCAAACCAAGGTCATTCCCTTCAGACTAATCTGTGCTTTGCACTGTACAGTTGTAGAATAATGCAGAGTATTGCCCAGATGAAGAATTGCACTGGTTATGTAGTCTCAGTATAGAAGTTATGTCTCAAAGCTGTGTCAGAACAAATATTTCCACAGGTATCAATTCACTTGTAATATGTTGCAAATGACATAACCACGTAAAACTAACTCTCCTTGAGAGAAATCAGCATATTGTGCCGACCTTTGACCACAGCACATTGCATGATGGGGCAGATAACTGGGCAAATACAGGGTTCATGCATCTGTAGACAGACACAGGACTAGTTGTTGGTGAACTTAAGTGCAAATACAAACGTTTGGGGAATCAATGACACCACCTTTAGTGTTTTTTGGTCAAACATAAGTTCCAGAAAAGAGTGAATAGGGATATGCAGCACAAAAAAACATAAAATATTGTGTCTGCATCTAAAACAAATTAGATGCAGACACAATTCTTTATGTTTTTTTGCTTCATGTCATTAGTCATATCTGTTGTCTGTGTTCTGTTTATGTGCCTGACCATAATCTACTTAGAGTGGATGAGCAGATATAGGGTTAAGGGAAGGGAGGGATAAAGGGATGTCAGAAAGTCGGGTTGAAGCCATTTGTTTTTGTTAACATTTCTCTCGGCTGTCAATGATTAACGGCTTGCCAGAAAATGCGGTCAATAGTATTTTCTTATTGCAAAATAACTCTTTTATCAAAACTGATGTTAAACATTAACAGGTCCCTATAAACAACATAAAAGCAGCCAGAGGGATCACACCATTTAAAGTTCAGGGGACTTAGCGACGTTGTATCAACTTACAAAATGAGATTGACCATTGTGCTGATTGTGTCGCTGTTTAGTGGCTTAATTTTGGCCCAGGAAGGTGATAATGTAAGTGGTACACAGTCATGTGATGCTTGTGAAGTAAGTGAGAAACTAAAGGCTATGGAAACCAGACTGGTGAACAGTGAAACCAGACTGGTGAACAGTGAAACCAGACTGATGGACACTGTAACCAGACTGATGGACACTGAAAACAGACTGAAGGAGAGTGAAAACCAGATTCTTGAACTGAAGAACAAAGGTAACGTGAAACTTTAGTTCTGATTTAAAGACCTCATACGGTAGAATAATGTGTGGTGATGGGATTATCAAATGAAAAATTGTTGAAATGCTAAATTTAAATGATGATGAGATTACGATGTGTCTTTGTATAGAACATAAGACGGTCATATTCAGTGCAGCAACAGGAGGAGGAGGGAATACCATTGGACCCTTCAACACAGACACAACTTTAATCTACAGAACCTTGATCACAAACATTGGAGCCGCCTACAGTCCATCCACAGGTAAAACTACTCCCATCCTGTTTAGAGGTCTTAAAATGCATTGAATGACCACTGATGGTGTGCGACACCCTGTTGTTTCCACAGGTATCTTTGTTGCCCCGGTTCCAGGTGTTTATTACTTTACCATCTTCTTTCATGTTGGACGGGACCATGGCACCATCTTACGGCTCTACAAGAACAATGAATTGATTATAAAGACACATGATTTCCCTTCAACCTCTGACCGGGCTGATAATGGAGGAAACACAGTTTTCCTGCAGCTTGTTCAAGGAGACCGGGTGTATGTGCAGCTGGGTGCAAACAAACATGTTTGGGGAACTGACTATGATACAACCTTCAGTGGTTTTTTGGTCACTGAAATGTGAGAATCTGTATCTCTGTTTTCATTCCTGCTTGAGGGTGGCTGAAAAAGATCTGAGCTCTCTATAAACTGAATATCTATCACAATGAAATGTTCAAATGTAATGAAACACATAGCTGTTGCTCATAGAATCATAAAATCAAGACTAAGTATGTCTTCTTCAATCATTGCTTTATTAAATTCATTATGCTGCAAAGTTGACAGTGAATTTCTTGTTTTCTGTTTCCTGAATATCTTAATATATTGAGTGTTGTGCATTTCAATTCAAAGCTCCATCTCATTGCAACAACCTCTCAACTTAGATGTCTAACCTGCCTGATAATGCATCAATGGAAGACACATGGAGCGAGAAATGAAGACGTGGAGAAGTTCCCATTTATTCAAATGTCAAGAAGTGCTACTTTGATACTAGCGAACCTATTTGCATTACAGTATTCAAAACTCACCTGCTTCATCTCAAACTTGCAAAGGTGGCTCGAGTTGTATCAGATAGAGATTCACTGGACTCTGTCCCTTAAAGGATCTTGGTAGATAAAGAAATACAACATCAGTCATGTTTTATTCATGTATTTTTTGGCAAACCTCTGAAAATATCTAGTAAATAGCCCTTTAACCCTTAATAATAATAAATGATCCCTAACCCTATGTCATCTCACTTTATACCTTAAGACATGTTGAATAAGGGAATTAAATACATAACTTGATAATCAGTAGACAGAAACATTTAATAGACTCATGATGATAAAATGATACATGTTACATTATATATAGATATGTGGTGAAATGAAACCTGCTACATTTGCTTTTAGAGAAAATACATTACCACATTGTTAAGGATACCTCGAGAAAAAATATTTGTCTCTTTCTTTTCTCATGGTCTCTCCTGGTGTTATTACTGAAGCTTAATGTGCAGATTTTAAATAACATATACATTAATGAACCAGTGGCCAGTCATATACTGTAAGCATAGTACCGGTGATGATTGTAACACAATCTGGATGGACAACATCTGATTATAAGTGCAATTTTGTAAGGAATATCCAATTGGGCATATGTTAATAAAAAGGCCTAATAGTACATGACAATGGGTTCTGAAGTAATGGTAGACAGTAAATGAAGAAAGTCTGCCATCAAGAGGGCAGAGTTTAGAGCCCTTATTTCGTGAGTAACTACTGTCCAACGAAAGACCTGATTTGTCCTTAAAAGACAAGTGACTGCTGTTTGTCTGTTTTTAGAGTGGGAGCCAAGCTGGAGGAGCGGGCGGTGTGCAGAAGTGTCCCCCCCTCATCGTGTGCCTGGATTTTAAAGAAAATACTTTTAAGCCCTTTTAGCTTGTGAAATTGTTTTGATTGTGTAGTTTTAGTTTTTAGTAAAGTTTTTATTTCCAATAATACATTATTTTAACCTTTTAAACTTGAGTAGTTTGGCTCTTGATTGCCCATCACGCTCTCTCCTCGATTTAGAAGAACCCTTCCTCTCTTCCTACATTTCCCCCCTTCCCCCCTCCTATATACAGTGTATGTCACATGCTGACACTTTTCTTCTTTTTTTCCAAATATTTCTCACTCACTTCTAGTATTGTAGAAGTGTAAATTCCAATAGCAAACTTATTTACCTTGCTTATAAAAGAGTGCCTCTGCAACTTCACAGCAACAGAGCAGGAAATCATAATCTGAAACCATAATCTTTGTAAATATTCAAGAACAAGTTCCTCTCAAGCAGAAAAGCGTCAGTTCCTCACAAGAAGTTGAACCTGGGGTCCTTGCATTAAACCTTATTTGCTGGAATGTGGTTTGTGTCTGTCAAAACGTACATGAGCGATAACATTGCTCATGTACCCACCCCTCCAACAGCCTCTTCAGCCTCCTGCCTTCAGGAAGAAGGTTCCTCAGCCTCAGCTCGCGCACCTCCAGGCTGGGCAACAGCTTCCTCCACCAGGCGGTCAGGATGCTGAACTATCTCCCCTCCCTCCCTCTCTCCCCCTCTCTGACATCTCTCCCCTGAACTCTCCACCCTGCCTCCGACCTTTCTCCCCTGCCCCAAATGGTCCTGGACTCTAACCCCCTAACTCACTTTTCTGCCCATCTCCGCTGCTACTGCACTGAAACTGTACTTTGAACACTTAAATTATATTATTAACATTTTAAACTGTATACCCCGGTTATCTAGGCCCTTTGTTTTGTTTAATGTATACCATGTTTATCTAGGCCCTTTTGTTGTTTGATGTATATAAGTCACACTGTAGGACTGCGGGAAACGATATTTCGAGATTTCTGGATGTACAACATGTAGAATTCTTGACAATAAAGCTGGCTTTGACTTTGACTTGACATGTCCCCGGTGCTTTGGGGGCCAACTTCATCTTCTTCACCTTTAGCCTTTCTCTCTGCAGCCGGTTGAGAAATATACCGTCCATGTCATCTTTGATTTAATATTGACACTTCTGTCACATTTGGCATCCATTTTGATGATAAGGAGAATAATGTTAAATGATTTTGGTTATACATTTTCCTTTTGAGTCGCCCTTAGTTACCTGTTGTCTTTCATTTCTCACACCCTTTCAGTCTTTTGAATTGCCATGTTGTTGAAAGGTGCAATACATATACATCTGTTTAGTGAGATCAATGTAATACTGAAACATTTTCAATCTTTGACCCCATATTAATGATAATAACATACATTTTCCAGAACATATATTAGTATTTCCTTATTTTCTATTACCTGGATAATAAAGCTGATTGGTTACCTGGCAGAATATGAAGTAAATACTGTTTCCTCATTGCAACATGAGCCTTGTTTCAAAGGGGATTTAAATAATTAACACATCATCATTTAAAAACATATAAAAGCAGCCAGACGAATCATATTAAAAAAAATGTGTCACCATTAATCTTTAGTCTTACATCTAAAATATGAAAATATTATTATCATATTTTTTTAACAATAAACCAAGTTTAAGGCTTGACAGTGTTCATCAAATAGTTTCTACTTTCTCTGTTGTACTTACATTTGCCTTAACACTAAAACAATGAGCTGAAAGTTGGAAAACTACAAAATTCAGAGGTAGAAATGTTTCTGTATCGCACAAAAGTACATATTACTCATGAACATATTGATTGATGCAGCTTCAAGCCATTTATTTGACAATATTTAAACAACACAAACAGGATTTGAATACAGCTTCACACAATTTTTCAGTAATAGAGAAAGTACACACAGTTGTGGGGAATATTAAACTCTTAGAAAGGACACTTTTTATGGTGCTTGGTAGATCCTTTGATATGTGACCTTTTTTGGTCAAATAATGCTTAGTCTAGTTTGACAGGTTTTCACAGACTGACAATTATCTGAATTGACACGTCACAAAAGATGATAACCAACAGTTTACTTTAGAGAATCAACCAATTTACTTTGAGGTAAGATGACGATAAACTTTCAACAAACAGGTGTGTGTACAGTTTCTGATTAAATTGAAAATAGCCGAGAATCTACATGTTAATCCCATGTAGCCATAAATTATAATGACCGAGGTCAATAAGTAACAGGTGTTATAATGCAGCAGAAGAACAACATAACATGTTGTCATGTAAGCAACAAATGCCTAATTAAGCTAAGCTTGACAGAGGTTTGGATCTGGACTCCAATGTCTTCTAACCCCTCTAAAAACGTTTTAACTCTTATAATAAGGACAGTGTGGACCAGTCCAGGTTGGCTTACTTGTGCTTGGGTTTTCCTAAATGGAAAGGACGCCATGTGGTTGTCGTAGGTTGCCCACAAATCACACCCACCGTTTTGCGGACCTCTCTTACATTTGTAGCATCGCAGTGGTTGTTGTCGAAGTTGACTGTGACAACGTAATGTGTCACGGTTGACTCACTGTAACATGGATTCCCTGTACATTCAGCACAGAAATTCGCATCACGTAAGCTTTGGCTCGTCATGAAGGACTGAGGAGTTCTACTTTTGTCGTAGCAGAGGCCATAGTCATCTAGGTACCTGTATAAACAAGATCATTGTTTCACTGCAAAGTAAATGGCATTGATAAAGTACAACACTTATAACTGAATCAGTAGTGTGGTACCTAAATGAAACAGTCCTGCCTTTAAATGCAGTTACTATGAATATCCATCTTATGCAAATGCATTTCTAAATAAGCGTATTGACTTAACCATTTAACTCACGTTGTCCAGGCAGCCAACTCGTTTGGGCGAGGAAAGGCACGCTGCAAGACATGCTTGCAAAGAAATCTCTTGAACTGATCTAAGTGTCTGTCACACTCTTCAGCAGTTAAACCATCAACAAGGGCAAGAGTGGCCATGAAGATGATAAAGACAGCGATGGTCATCTTGTCTAGAGCGGGAGAACGAGAAATATAAAAGTAAAATGTTAATGTATGAACATACAATAATGTATTAATTGTATTAATGTATCAATTAAAACACAACATATATTCTTCAATATGTTTTTATTACTTACGTATTTGTAGGCGAGCGAGCAGCGATCTGTCCCACTTCGATCAGTCAGCTGGACGATTGAGTCCTCAGCTGGATGGAGCTGCTTTAGTAGTTTCTAAAGAGGAAGTAGCCTTGATCTTCATCTTCTCAAACAAGCTGAGTCACTTTGTTCTAGTGAAAGCACTAATACTGGGTTCCTCTTATGCCTCCCCTTGTCACGTAGTTCAAATGGTAAGAAAAACAGGCCCTTTCCCCAGCAAGATTTACAGAGGAATACCGAGGTGTTCCCAAGCTCATTGACACATTACATTTTTGTAGTCTGAGCTTGGATAGGACGTGCCAGAGCGTCTTCTCTGAGCTCCTTCCTGAGGTCTAAGCCCCTTTGAGGTGAGCCCGTCACGACCAAAAGACCATGACTGTTGTTAATGGTTGGAAGGGTTAGGGTTTTGGGGAACGTGCGGCGCTCCGTATTTAAACCTATTTAAAAACTCCTGTAATAAAACCAATAAAAGTTTATAAAAGCCCTGTTTGGTCTGTGTTATTTTTTTTTAATGAAATAAAGAAAATGCAATAAAAGGGATAGAAGAGAGCAGCGGCTGAAGCACAGAGCGTATGCAGCGGGGTTAAAACCTGTACTCCTGCTCCCCCGGTGGGGTGTCCGAGGCTGTGTCCCACAACATCTGGTAAAAGACCTGGTAAGTGGCTTAAAAACATCTGGCTAAAAGTACCGAGGTTGACTTTTTTTTAAATCGGCATGCAGGTAAAATGAGTTTGAACAAATAAATGATAAATAAATACATAAAAGTGCTTAGTAAAATAAGTTATTTTAAAAGTCAGTGCTGGTAATAAAAATCACATCAACCCAAATGTTAAAATATGCAAGATATAAAACAATATGTAAATGTCAAATGTAGAATATAAAATATAAAATATAAAATACACACGTGTAGGCACACGGGGAGGGAAAATATTTTTAAAATAAAGTCAACCAAGTGTCCCTAAAAGTGTTTAAAACCCAGGCCGAGGTCTAGAGAGGTGGTGCAGGTGAGACATGGGACACGCCTCGGATGATGTTTAAAAATACTTTATTAAAGGGGTTATTTCAGGGTGTTTCCCTGCAGGAGGCTTCAACATCCATTTAAAATCAATTATATACCCCACAACTGTTCAGTGCAACGCTCCCACCACTACAGAAGCCAAACCAATTCACCTGTCGATTTCGCAATCCAACTACCCTCATCATGACCCCAGGATATTCAAACTCCATTGGGAGGCAATTGCTCCCAGTCGTCACAATAATGGGGAACAACCCTGAAGTTTCCCGGGAAGGACAGTCTTGTAAAATAATACATACATTTTTTTGTTGGATCTGTACAAAAAAAAATACCCAGCAGGAATTACTACTTTTTTTGGATATGTATTACTTGTCTAGATAGAATACATGTACTAAGTTATATCTGCATTTTGTTTTGCAACCCCATCTTGCAGAATGACAGCTGTAAAGTGGGGTTTCGTAACGTTTTTCGCTATCATAAACCGTCAGCTTTTGCAGAAGTTGTCTGGAGAGCAGTTGATGTTACAGATTAACTGTTGAGCTCGTAGGAGAGATCTTAAAGATACATCTTGACTTGTTTATGGTCAGTCTGTAATTGGCCCACAATCTGCCTGCTATGCTCACAAGTGTGATTTTCCTTATTAATAATACCATCACCTTCCCTGTCAGAATCAGCATTGGGGTTGAGGGGGGTCCAGACAACTTGACTAAGAAGACAATATTTGGTCTAGACGGACAAAACAACACTCATCGTTGGGCAACCCCACGTTGCAGAATCTTGGCTTGTGTTTGGTCATGTTGCTGTTTTGCAGCCTTTCATTGGACCACAATCTGCCTATCATCCTGACATGGTTGATCTTTATTATTGATACAACCATCAACTTCCCTGTCAGAAGTCAGCATTGTGGTTGAGGGGGGTCCAGACAACTTGACTAAGAATACCATATTTGGTCTAAGGGACAGTGAACAGCTCCAAAACAACAGTCTTACTCAATAATGTTCTCGAACAAGTTTCTCTCAGGCAGTAATCGTCAGCTTTCACAAGAAAATGAACCCTGTGTCCTTGCATCAACTTTATCTTGGGGCGGTGGTGGAGAAGTCCGTGTTTTGGGACCCGAAAGGTCAGGTTCAAGTCCCTGAAAGACCAAGTGCTACAGAGGTGTCCCTGAGCAAGGCACCGTTCCCTACACTGCTCCCCGGGCGCCGTGCATAAGGCAGCCCACTGCTCCTAACACTAGGGGGGGTCAAATGATGGTAAATGTCCCCTCTGTGGGACGATTAAGAGTTCCTTCTTCCTTTGCTGGAATGTGGTTTCTGTCTGTTGTCAGAAAGTCTGAGCTCTCCAAACATCTATTAACATGAAATGTTCAAATGTAATGAAACACAAAGCTGTTGCTCAAACAATAAAGAGTCTGAAAATGCCTTCTTTAGTGAATGCTTTTTTAAGTTCTTTATGCTGCAAAGTTCACAGTGACTTGTCATCTTTTACCCAGGATATCTAAAGCAACTGTTAAAAATGGACAGTTAACAGTTTGATTTTATTCAGTACGGCAACAAAAGGCAAAAGTCAACCCAACTGGATAGAAATGATTCTCATAGCTTACAAAGAGGTTCATCATCACGCTTGATCTTATCCTAAAGAGAGCAAACACTGCATTTATGTTGGGGATCTGGGCCTCCTTAGAATATATAGGTATTAAGTATTTCAATATTATCCATTTAAATACAGTATAGCACTTTGAGTTTTGTTCACGCAAATGAAAAGAGCGCTTATAAATACAATTAATTATTATTATCCATAAAATGTAAATTAAATAAATTCTGACTCCCATTATGGTTTTTGAGCTTTTAAAGTTAGGAGAGACTAACTTTTTTTTGTTTGTAAAGGTAGGCCAAGTCGCCTACCTGCAAACCAAGGTCATTCCCTTCAGACTAATCTGTACTTTGCACTGTACAGTTGTAGAATAATGCAGAGTATTGCCCAGATGAAGAATTACACTGGTTTTGTAGTCTAAGTATAGAAGTTATGTCTCAAAGCTGTGTCAGCACTAATATTTCCACAGGTATCAATGCACTTGTAATATGTTGCAAATTACATAACCACGTAAAACTAACTCTCCTTGAGAGAAATCAGCATATTGTGCCGACCTTTGACCACAGCACATTGCATGATGGGGCAGATAACTGGGCAAATACAGGGTCCATGCATCTGTAGACAGACACAGGACTAGTTGCTTGTGAACTTAAGAGCAAATACAAACGTTTGGGGAATCAATGACACCTTTAGTGTTTTTTGGTCCAAATAAGTTCCAGAAAGGAGAGAATAGGGATATGATTTATTTAGATGCAGACACAATGTTTTATGTTTTTTGTGCTGCATGTCATTTGTCATATCTGTAGTCTGTGTTCTGTTTATGTGCCTGACCATAATCCACTTAGAGTGTTTTTGTTAACATTTCTCTCGGCTGTCAATGATTAACGGATTGCCAGAAAATGCGGTCAATACTATTTTCTTATTGCAAAATAACCCTTTTATCAAAACTGATGTTAAACATTAACAGGTCACTTTAAACAACATAAAAGCAGCCAGAGGGATCACCTCCTTTAAAGTTCAGGGGACTGAGCGACTTTGTATCAACTTACAAAATGAGATTGACCATTGTGCTGATTGTGTCGCTGTTTAGTGGCTTAATTTTGGCCCAGGAAGTTGATAATGCCAGTGGTACACAGCCATGCGATGCTTGTGAAGTAAGTGAGAAACTAAAGGCTATGGAAACCAGACTGAATGACACTGAAACCACGCTGATGGGCACTGATAACAGGCTGAAGGAGAGTGAAAACCAGATTCTTGAAATGAAGAACAAAGGTAAAGTGAAACTTTAGTTCTGATTGATTTAAGGTATAAAGGGAGATGACATAGGGTTAGGGATCATTTATTATCATTAAGGGTTATAGGGCTATTTTCTAAATATTGTCAGAGGTTTGCCATAAAATACATGAATAAAACATGATAGAATATAATATAGATATAGATATAGAATCGGAGGGATTAGTAAATCTGCTGCTGTTGGGTCTTTATCTTTCAATGTGAAACAAGGAAGTGCAGCTTCAAAGGCCATGACTGGGTCCTTTTAAAATCTTCAACCCTTCTTATAATGAACCTATTCCTTATATATCATTAGGATGGTTATTTGACATAATATATAATTATTATACATTGGATTTCAACTTACACCTGGTATTTGATTTCAGTTTTGAGGGAGACTAAACAAATTGAGTTCTGTTTTTTTAACAAACACTAACTTCCTTACTTAAATATTCTCCTTCTCCCGCTCTAGAAAGCATGATCACCACTGCCCTGAGCCTCCTCACGATGGCTTTTGCCTTTGTTCATGCAAACAATCCACCTTGCCGGACGAGAAGGAATAACAATGCGTACAACAGCTTTTCTAGAAAACACATCCTTCGGGATGAATTTGACTACATGAACTACAATGAATGGGAAAGGTGAGTTAGGTCTTATGACTTATGTGAGTTCAAGTCAGTGTGTTAATTTAATATGGTTTTTAATAAGATCAAGATTCATCATGTAAAGTGAGTGAATTGTTTTATAACACAACTGCTTTATGAACATGCCTTGTGTTGTACTTTGTCCACGGCATTTACTTTGCAATGATCTCGTTGTGCAGATACATCAGGAACCATGGACTCACCGACAGACCTCTGCAGTCCTTCTTCACGAGCGGGGATGACGAAAGAGTCACGGACATCTGTAATGGCAAAGGACAACCGTTAAAAAGTAGTAGATACCGAGCTAACTTATGTATCAGTCACAGAACATTTCCGGTATTTCATGTCAAATTGGATCAAAATAACAGGGTTACAAATGTAGATCATGCCATACAATTTGTGGTTTTGGCTTGTGATGTTGTGGAAAACCAATGCCTTCCCGTTCATTATGAGAAGTACACCAACCAATTGCCAAACCGGTCAGTTGCACCCTGTCAACCTTAGTAGAGTAGAAACGTTTTTTGCTTACATGAAAACATGTTATATTGGATATCTGTTACATATTTGAGCCTGGTTATTATAACAAGTTGTTACATTAAGGAGATGACTTGTGATAACCGTATCATATTAAACTTATGTTACTGATAATTACATTCAGTTATTCTCAAGTCAGAAACGTTACACTTGTGTGTTCATTTACTGTCTATCATTACTACAGAAGCCTATGTCAAAAAGGTATTTACAATTAGGAACATTATTAACATATATGCTGCACTTATAAATGGATATACATTTACAATACACAGACGCTACTTCTTTCTTTGGGCCTTATGTTTAATGTTGTATTTCTTTATGTGCCAAGATCCTTTAACCTGTTAAGCACCAAGCCTGTTTTTCATGTTTCAGGCTCGAAAATGACATGCCCAAAACAAATGACTACAACTTAACTTCTAAAAGGGTTATATGAATAATTTCTTTTATCAAAGCAAGGCTACATCTGTGAGTTGGATGTAGAAGTGTCAGAATCAATATAGATGTTTTTTATTTTAAAGAAAATTCAGATTTTACATAGTAAAAAACTGTAAATTATAGTGTCCGTCCAAATATTATTGTTTACAGATAGTGAAAACTACCCTTGGATGATGGGTTAGTGACTAAAAGCTTTAGCAATCCAAAGTACAACATATAATAAGTACCCTGTATCAAGATTGATGCAAAACAAGTGACATTTGACCTTTTTAGAGAGGTTTAGCCAAAACCACCCCACCTCTGAGGTGATTTGGGTGAAAATGTTTTTTTTTCCATATCTCTGGGCCCCCTTGGTCGATTTGGATGGTTGACACCTCTTTCTGACCGTTAGAGCCAATAGAATCGAAGGGGGAGTCCCCCACACACACACGTTGTGAAGAGAAGAGGTGGAGGCTTCGCGCTAGAGATGGCAAATCCGGATCCTTTTACGGACTCAGGGTCTTCTGAGTCAGTCATTGAAGAGATCCGGATCATACGAGTCATTTGAGTCATATGAGTCAGCATCACCAAGACCGTAGAAATCCTATCGGTGAAACCGAAAAGTTGTTGCATTTCACGAGCATATTAAACTGACGTTATATTAACCTCCGCTACACAGTGTATTTTGCTTTAATAAAAAATGTTGATCACAAAAAAAAGGGTTATTTTGCGATTTGGCAAATCTGAGTCTGCTGTTGACTCGTGCATGAGGACGAGTCTGCTGGATCTCTGGATCTGCTGCTATATGGCTACGGCTCTGAGTCCGCACGAGTCTGCTGTGTTTTGCACAGTGAGTCAGGATTTGCGAATCTGAGTCTGTGAATTTCCGCTGACTAACTCGTAGGCTACTGGTCTCTCTCGATCATTGACCTGGATTCACGGATCCCGCGATTTTGATTAAGTCCATTATGTTTCCGGCTCTAAATGAAGTTTCAGTGTAGACTTCTAACAAAATTGTCATGTTGTGCAACAATGACAAATGATAGAAAATTGCAAAACAGTTAGAATATATAAAATGTCTTAATTATACAATTATTATTATTAAACATATAATTATATCTAATCATATGCCCCCCATATTTTCTCATGGACTGCGTAATCATTGCAATACTGGTGTTTGTATGTGTTAAATGTGTGTAAAGTGGTGTCTTTTGCCTTAATAAAACATATTGATCACAAAAAAAAGGTCATTTTGCGATTTAGCGAATCTGAGTCTGCTGTTGACTCGTGCATGACGACGAGTCTGCTGGATCTCTGGATCTGCTGCTATACAGTTACGGCTCTGAGTCCGCACGAGTCTGCTATGTTTTGCACAGTGAGTCAGGATTTGCGAATCTGCGAATCTGCGAATCTGCGAGTCTGCTGTTGACTCGTGCATAATATAGCCGCGGGAGCCGGGTGCTGGAGGAGGGGCTATGCTCGTGCACATGACGAGTATGGATCTCTGGATCTGCTATGCTATTACGGTTAGGAGCCGTCGGCTCCTCTGAGTCCCCACGAGTCTGCAGGAAGTTTCACTGATCCGTGTCCCCTCCCCTGAGCCAAACGATCACTTCTGGCAGCTATCCTACTTGCTAAAGGGTGGGCAGATGGACTGGGGTACGTTGTAATGTGATTTTACATGTTATAAAGAGAGTAGCGAGTGACGCAATTTATAGTTTTAATTTGTACGTCACACCAAGTGTGGGACTCAAAGGACTCGGGTTAATGGAGAGGGGAGACTCGTCACGACCAGCTCATTTCTAGGATCCGGGTTAATGATCCGGATGAATCAGGACTCGCCCATCTCTACTTCGCGCATGTAATTTTGCAGCAGGGTGGACCGATCTCTCGCTCTGACATTTGGAAACGAAAAAGCAGTTTTATTGCTTATGGATTATCAGAAATCATTTCAAAGAGGACACAGACACATTGGATTAACCCCTGGATTAACTGCAGCATCGTTTTTTTATCGTTTTAATGCCATTGAAGACCAGTTTTGAACAAAGTAAGCCATGTTAGCGTTTCTAGCTACCTAGCTCCACATGTTATGATGTACGCTTTCGTTTATAGCGTCGCAAATGTTTATCACTGAGTGTTGAGGTGGGCACCCCCAGATTTTGTGTCTCCAGGAGATGCAAAACGTGGGGTTGGCTGTGCATCTAGGATAAGTAATAAGGGAGTTATGAGTGAGTTTAGGTGCAGAGATAGGTTACATTTTTTCGCTCGTGGATAATTCAGAGGCTGAGTGCTAGCATTGTGGGGTTTTTTTGGAGAAAAAAAATTAAAAAGATCAGTTAGCTGAGTTTCTTCCCGTTACATGGATATAAAACATTCATAGTTTATTAAATATTAAGATTCCTTAGACGTTGTTTCCTGCAAATGACGCGTTTATCCGCCCGGTACCAGGGGGGGGGGCGGTCCGTAACAGGTTAAGGGACAGTGTCCAGTGAATCTCTATGTGATACAACTCGAGCCACCTTTGCAAGTTTGAGATGACGCAGGTGAGTTTTGAATACTGTAATGCAAATAGGTTCGCTAGTATCAAAGTAGCACTTCTTGACATTTGAATAAATGGGACCTTCTCCACGTCTTTATTTCTCGCTCCATGTGTCTTCCACTGATGCATTATCAGGGAGGTTAGACATCTAAGTTGACAGGTTGTTGCAATGAGATGGAGCTTTGAATTGAAAGGCACAACACTCGATATAATATATATAATGCTTGGCATTGGCAGAGGAAATTTGTCCCATTTTTCATGGGCGCAACCCACATACTCAGCTCTGCTGCTCATCCCACAAATGCTTGTTCCTCACAAATGTGACACCATTTGAAAGGTAAATAAACAGTCTTTCCAATGGCATAAGATGTATTGCCAAGAAGCATTGCTACAACAAAGAAATAATCGACCAAATACAGATTTCCTTACTTTTTTCGTTAAGTTTATTAAGATATTAAGGAAAAAGAAAACAAAATATTCCCTGTCAACTTTGCAGCATAATGAATTTAATATAGCAATGATTGAAGAAGGCATTTTTACATAGTAAAAAACTGTAAATGATAGTGTCCGTCCAAAAATTATTTTTTTATTTTATTTTTTACTAAATAATAAGGTTTTGTGAGTGATTTTCGGTGCAGTAATCTGTTAGCATTTTTCGGTCGTTGCTAATTCAGAGGCTCAGTGTTAGCATTGTGGGTTTTCTTTCGAAAAACAAATTTAAATGATCAGTTAGATGAGTGTCTTCCCGTTACATGGATATAAAACATTCATAGTTTATTAAATGAACATGCCCTCAGACACTGTTTCCTGCAAGATGTTGTGGCAGTGCCCCGGTACCGGGGTCTCTCGGGCTTAACAGGTTAAGACATGTTGAATAAGGGAATTAAATACATAACTTGATCATCAGTAGACAGAAACATGTAAGAGACTCATGATGATAAAATGATTTAACAGATGAGAAGTAAAAAGAGTGAAAACACAATGTTTATGTTATGAAATATAGATATGTGGTGAAATGAAACCTGCTACATTAGCCTTTAGAGGAAAATACATTAACACATTGTTAAGGATACCTCGAGAAAAAATATTTGTCTCTTTCTTTTCTCATGGTCTCTCCTGGTGTTATTACTGAAGCTTAATGTGCATATTTTAAATAACCTATACATTAATGAACCAGTGGCCAGTCATATACTGTAAGCATAGCACCGGTGATGATTGTAACAACATATGGATGGACAACATCTGATTATAAGTGCAATTTTGTAAGGAATATCCAATTGGGCATATGTTAATAAAAAGGCCTAATAGTACATGACAATGGGTTCTGAAGTAATGGTAGACAGTAAATGAAGAAAGTCTGCCATCAAGTGTTGACCAAAGATGTCACAGGTGCCACAGATGGAAACCCATAAGCATTACTTATTGTGTGTGAGGAAATACCAGGTGTGTATGTCACATGGTGAAGTATTTTAATTATATTGCTTGGTTTTTGTGTGTTTCATACTTTTTATTTTGTGCTTTTATTCTGAAGTATTTGCACTGTTGATATTTATCTGGTTTTACTTTTAAGCATGAATTTATTTATTTAACCTACTTCCACCATGATGACTGGGACGATTAGCAGCACCTGCCAATCATGGCCGACCTATACAGAGAACACAGGAGAGCAGGAGCACAAAGGAAGAAGACAGGAGGAGACGCAGCCGAGCAGACAGAAAATATCAAGAGACAAACGGCAGTCCAGAGTGTGAAGCCAAGGACAGAAGAGGGCAGAGTTTAGAGCCCTTATTTCGTGAGTAACTACTGTCCAACGAAAGACCTGATTTGTCCTTAAAAGACAAGTGACTGCTGTTTGTCTGTTTTTAGAGTGGGAGCCAAGCTGGAGGAGCGGGCGGTGTGCAGAAGTGTTCCCCCCTCATTGTGTGCCTGGATTTTAAAGAACTTTTAAGCCCTTTTAGCTTGTGAAATTGTTTTAATTGTATTTTAAGTAGTTTTAGTTTTTAGTCAAGTTTCTATGTCCAATAATAGATTATTTCAACCTTTTAAACTTGAGTAGTTTGGCTCTTGATTGCCCATCACAATCTCTCCCCGATTTAGAAAAACCCTTTCTCTCTTCCTACATTTCCACCCTTCCCCCCTCCTTTACATATATACAGTGTATGTCACATGCTGACACTTTTCTTCTTTTTTTCCAAATATTTCTCACTCACTTCTAGTATTGTAGAAGTGTAAATTCCAATAGCAAACTTATTTACCTTGCTTATAAAAGAGTGCCTCTGCAACTTCACAGCAACAGAGCAGGAAATCATAATCTGAAACCATAATCTTTGTAAATATTCAAGAACAAGTTCCTCTCAAGCAGAAAAGCGTCAGTTCCTCACAAGAACTTGAACCTGGGGTCCTTGCATTAAACCTCATTTGCTGGAATGTGGTTTGTGCCTGTTGTGGTAAAAACTGTTAACCAAAACGTCCATGAGCGATAACATGTACCCGGTGCTTTGGGGGCCAACTTCATCTCCTTTATCTCAAGCCTTTCTCTCTGCAGCCGGTTGAGAAATATACCGTCCATGTCATCTTTGACAATAATGTTATATAATTTTGGTTATACATTTTTATTTTGAGTCGCCCTTAGTTACCTGTTGTCTTTCATTTCTCACACCCTTTCAGTCTTTTGAATTGCCATGTTGTTGAAAGGTGCAATACATATACATCTGTTTAGTGAGATCAATGTAATACTGAAACATGTTCAATCTTTGACCCCATATTAATGATAACAACATACATTTTCCAGAACATATATTAGTATTTCCTTATTTTCTATTACCTGGATAATAAAGCTGATTGGTTACCTGGCAGAATATGAAGTAAATACTATTTCCTCATTGCAACATGAGCCTTGTTTCAAAGGGGATTTAAATAATTAACACGTCATCATTTAAAAAATATGTAAAAGCAGCCAGACGAATCATATTAAAAAAAGGAAATTGTAACCATTCGTCTTTAGTCTTACATCTAAAATATGAAAATATTATTTTCATATTTTTTTAACAATAACCAAGTTTAAGGCTTGACAAATAGTCAAATAGTTTTTACTTTCTCTGTTGTACTTACATTTGCCTTAACACTAAAACAACAAGAATGAGCTGAAAGTTGGAAAACTACAAAATTCAGAGGTAGAAATGTTTCTGTATCGCACAAAAATACATATTACTCATGAAAATATTGATTGATGCAGCTTCAAGCCATTTATTTGACAATATTTAAAGCAACACAAACAGGATTTGAATACAGCTTCACAAACATTTTCAGTAACAGAGAAAGTACACACAATTGTGGGGAATATTAAACTCTTAGAAAAGAAACTTTTGATGGTGCTTGGTAGATCCTTTGATATGTGACCTTTTTGGGTCAAATAACGCTTAGTCTAGTTTGACAGATTTTCACAGACTGACAATTATCTGAATTGACACATCACAAAAGATGATAACCAACAGTTTAATATACACAATCAACCAATTTACTTTGAGGTAAGATGACGATAAACTTTCAACAAACAGGTGTGTGTACAGTTTTCTGATTAAATTGTTAATGCCATGTAGCCACAAGTTATAATGACCGAGGTCAATAAGTAACAGGTGTTATAATGCAGCATAAGAACATCATAACATGTTTTCGTGTAAGCAAAAGAGGCCTAATTAAGCTAAGCTTGACAGAGGTTTAGAACTGGAATCCAATGTCTTCTAACCCCTCTGTCGTTAGAGTTTAACCCTGTCGTTAAACTCTAACGACAGGGTTGACCTTTCCAGTCTAGCCTGATATTCTCCGTCCGATCAAAATGGACAGGAAGGCATAGGTTATTAACATTCTGACAGCCCACAATCCCATAGAGTTGTTTTCGGGTTAGATGTGTAACCCTGCAGGTGCTGGTGTCGACTTGGACCTTGTAAAGGGTGATGGGTGAGTTACTGGTACATATAGTCATTTGGTTATTCGGATTGACTTCACTACATGTATAGACCGTATGGTTTTCATAGCCTTGACAGATCTTTTTGACAGTGTCTTTCAACATGAAGGTCTGACTTGGTCTCCGGCAGAGGCAATACTTCTCTATGTACCTGTATAAACAAGATTTATTGTTTCACTGAAGAGTAAATAGCATTGATAAAGTCATTGACATAATCAGTAGTGTGGTACCTAAATGAAACAGTCCTGCCTTTAAATGTAGTGAATATGAATCTCCATCTTATGCAAATGCATTTCTAAATAAACATATTGACTTAACCATTTAACTCACCTTTCCCAGTCAGCCTTATCTGTTTTGTCACCAATGCTCTCCTGAAGGACGTGTTTGCAAAGAAATCTGTCGTGCGGATCTTGTACCATTTCACAATATGAAGGAGTTAAACCATCAACAAGGGCAAGAGTGGCCATGAAGATGATAAAGACAGCGATGTTCATCTTTTCTAGAGCGGGAGAATGATAAATATATAAGTAAGAAAGGTTTTAGTTGTTAATGTTTCAACATACAATAATGTATTAATGTGTAAAAAAAAGCGTGTGATAGAAGTTTCAAATTTGAATTTTCTTTCTTTTTTACCTTTAAATTAAAATTAAAATTAAAACATTCTTCAATATGTTTTCAAATGTAACTATATAACATGTCTATAACCCTAAAACAACACATGTCATACACAGGTGCATCTCCACAGCGCCTATTATCTATGTAACACAAATCACAATATCAGCAAGTTTAATATTAACTCTACTATTAGCTTATTTTGGTCTTTTGCCACTAATCTTGCACCATACCACAATACATTTTCAGCCTCTTAGACGTTAGAAGACGAAGCAAGTATTTCAATAGTCCTAGCAACATTATTTAGGAAACCTGCAACAAGAAGAACAAGAGATCGACTCTAAGCTCCAGGAACAGTATACGTATATTAACCAAACCCATAAACATTTGCATTCATTCAGACAGCCTCGAAAGTTTTAGCACCATAGTTTGTCATTGTAGTATCAAAGATTAAAATCAATGATTATGAGTTACATGATAAACTACATCCTCCTTCCTTGTTGCCTGACTAGAAAAAAACAAAGTGTAATGCCAAGAAAGAAAAGTGATGAGTAAAAGATAAATTATTGTTGACTTGATCATTTGTTATATCCTCATTCCTTGTTGCTTGGCCAGAAAATTCCAGTGTAGCTCCAGTCAATAATTTAGAAGAAAACAAAGGCTTCTGCCAAGAAAGCGAGGTGTCAGAGGTGATAGTTAAAGCTCCCATGTCATGCTTTTCCGGTTATTACCCGTCCCCTTGTGTGTTATGAAGGTTTTTATGCATGTAAACGGTGTGCAGAGTCAAAACCCTCAAAGTACACCCTGTAGCGAGTAAAACTCTAACACAGAAAATACCTCCCCAAAACGCCTCGTTGGAGATACGTCACTGCCCATTTGAGTCTTCCATTTAGTTCCGGGTACCGCCTGATGTCATGCGGTACCCGGAACGAAATGGACCAATCCCGAAGAGCTATGGCCACACCAGCAGCGGCGTGTTCCTCCTCCAGAGGTTCGAAGAACCGGCATTTCACAGACGAAAGCTTCCAAAACATTGCCCAGTTTGAGGCCGGATATGCACAGCTTGTTTGGACCGTTTGGAGCAGGGGAAGATCTGGGTATACAACCTGTAAGTTTGCATTGTTATTTGTGTATTTATCAAACAAGACTGTTTAAATGTGTAAACTGTGTTGGACTGCTAAGCCATTGACACAGTGCTAACTGTGCTAACTAAGTTGCTAGAGTTTCCATATATCAACTCTAATATCAGCAGATGGCCTTGCATACATGTATCTCATAGCAGGAGAATGTCTGCATTCACACACAAAATACCTATTGACAGTATACTCCGGGTGATTTGCCGGTCAGTCGCGAAACTTAATTACATTATAGCTGGCGTAGCGATCTAACACACGGAGCTAGAGCTAGTTTTGGTCGGAAAAACATTTTTGTGATGCTACGTTGCTAGCGTTTAAATATATCAACTACAATGTCAGCAGATGGCCTTACATGTTTGTCATGGCAGGAGAATGTCTGCAGTCACACACACGGAATACTCATACAGTATATTGTACTGTGATTTACCGTACATTGTGACCGTACATATACTGCATGTAGCTAACGAGGCTAGCTGTATGCTAGCGCAAAACAATGTATTCATGCAAGTTACATTGTATGGTAGCAGAATACCCGTATACGATTGCAATTATAAACACGTTATTGCTAGCCTAATATGAACCACTAGCTTTTGTTCATAGTAGTTTTATTACACTGCATTATAGTTGCCTTTCCTCCAAGCTAACGTTCATATCGTGTTAGCTACCAAGGTAAACAAAGCTAGGTTAGCATATTAGCAGGCAAGCTGTTCATTACACAACTACTACTAACGAATCTAAAACAACTAAGTTTCTCTAATATTTTGTGATTTGCATTTGATTTCGTCCAGCCAGATCCTGGCGGACAATCCATGACGGGGAAGGGACTTCGACTACTACTGAGGGCTCGTGCTAAAAGGCACCGCACCGACTGGTCAAGATGCGAGGAGGAGGAATGAATGATATACCGTGTGTATATATGTATATTTATGTTCATTTTGTACATTTCTAAAAATAAAGTTTAATGGAAATACTTAGTAGGCCTATCCTTTCTTCCCTGAATTCATATATAGCAAACCATGATTTGATTTCTCATCAAACAGTAGTAGTTTATAACGGGTAAAAATAACTTACTCTTTGTTATGAGAGTAGCTCGTAGGCCACAACGGAAAGACAAGGAGACATACACGAGTTTACAAAACCACGGCACATTTATTGTGGTAAATGCAGAGATAGGTGGTTGAGAGGATCGCAGAGTTAGTCTTCCTGCAGCCGCTTTGGAGAGAGACTGTGTCCGGAGGTGTCCGTGATCGTGCTGATTAGCCTCTTCAGCTCCACCCCATCGTAAGACAAAGGCCCTGGGGCCGTCACACTCTTCTATAACAACAGTTAAAAATATATATGTATATAAAATATACCGCTGTACCGACGCCATGATAAGACTGATGTTACGCTGAGAGCAGCCGGGAAAAGCACTGACATGGGCGCAGCCTCTCTGGTGGTTGACTAATCAGAACGAGTGGCCGAGCTGACCAATCGGAGCACACTAGGCTCACAGGGAGGGGGGGGCAAGAGCTCCAACGAGTCGTTTAGTGGAGAAAGTGAATACTGCTGAATACACATGCTTGACAGAGATGCTGTATGCGAAACCAATGTGAGTTTGGAAAATTGCACAGTATAAATCTATTTTAGTATACCTCAACAATGTAATTATGATCAGTGGAAATGGCCATGACATGGGCCCTTTAAAAAATGAATATTTCACTGCTATCCTCCAAACAAGGAGGGGGCAGCATTTCACCTCTAATTGGGGGTCCTTACAATCTAAATGTACAATCATCAGACCAAAGTTGACCAACCTGCTGTGACTCAAAGCTTGCTATCTAATAATATTCATGCAGGCCTTTAGTTTATGTTACCTTTGTGTGTGTGTGCCACTAAACAGGGCTGTGTGTCAAAGATCACGATTCTGAGTCAGATCATTCATTATATCCTCATTCCTTGTTGGTTGTCTGGAAATCCAGCGGAAGTCCAATGAATTACTAAGACGCAAACAAAGTGTGATGCCAAGATAAATTAGGTGTCAGAGGATCTTTGCGTGGGCCTAAAGTTTACATTAGACATTTCTGTGTTTGTGCAACTAACCAGAGACTGTAAGATCCGTGTGCTTTGATCGCAGGTTTATTGGACCAAATTCAAGGACGAAGAATCACAAGGATCAAAAAGACCCAATACTCTTTTTCAACCCTTTGAATTTACTCCAATAAACTAACTGTCAATAAGCACATGGACCCTGGATGTAAGGTGATTGAAAACCTCTCGGGGCAGCTCTGGAACAAGTGGTATTACAAGACAGGATTTGCCAGCCTAGTCAGTTAAGATGCTAATTTCAGTAGATATCTCTACAAAGCAATACGTAGACATCTATGACATAACATCAAAACTGTTACTTGATTACTCAAATGTGAGCATCTATGACTGAAACGTAATAAACGACCTTGTTGGGATAAATAATCTACACATATACATATATCCGGTAAAAAATAAATAAAATATATTAATGTATTATTTAGTACTTGACTTTAAAATCAACATAGGCAGTTCCTTCTATTGTAAATTATTTCGGCTATCACTACTCATGTCATTGTTTCTTATGAAAGCATTGAAAGGGATTCACTTTATTTCTTGGTGCTCTGCGTCTGCCTTTGAAACACATGCACCGTTGCAGGGTTACTTTGAAAACAGGTAATATTTGAAACATAATTCTGTTAATCTTTCTCTAGGATGTCAGTAATTAACTGATTGCTAGAACACGCTGTTAATAGGGTTTTCTTATTGCAAAACAACTTAGTTTCAAAGCTGATTTTAAACATTAACAGGTTTCTAGACAATATAAAAGCAGTCAGAGGGATCACATCATTCAGAGTTCAGGACTGAGCGACTTTGTATCAACTTGAAGATGAGTTTGACCATTTTACTGATTGTGTCGCTGTTTTGCGGCCTGATTTTAGCCCAGGATGATGGTAATACTACTATATTAGATTATCCTGAAACAGAGGAACGCTATCCTGACATGTGCAACCTCCTGAGAGAGTTTGGTGCAGTAAGTGAGAAATTAAGAGTTATGGAGACCAGGATGAAAGATAGTGAAACAAGGCTCATGGACACTGAAACCCTGCTGAAAGACACCAAAACGAGAGTGATGGACACTGAAACCCAGCTGAACGACACCAAAACGAGAGTGATGGACACTGAAACCCAGCTGAACGACACCGAAACGAGAGTGATGGACACTGAAACCCAGCTGAACGACACCAAAACGAGAGTGATGGACACTGAAACCCAGCTGAACGACACCAAAACGAGAGTGATGGTGACTGAAACCCAGCTGAATGACACCGAAACGAGACTGATGGACACTGAAACCCAGCTGAAAGACACCGAAACGAGAGTGATGGACACTGAAACCCAGCTGAAAGACACCGAAACGAGACTGATGGACACTGAAACCCAGCTGAAAGACACCGAAACGAGACTGATGGACACTGAAACCCAGCTGAATGACACCAAAACGAGAGTGATGGACACTGAAACCCAGCTGAAAGACACCAAAACGAGAGTGATGGACACTGAAACCCAGCTGAAAGACACCGAAACGAGAGTGATGGACACTGAAACCCAGCTGAAAGACACCAAAACGAGACTGATGGACACTGAAACCCAGCTGAAAGACACCAAAACGAGACTGAAGAAGAGTGAAACCCAGATTCTTGAACTGAACAAAGGTAAAGTCAATTAAAAAAATAAGTAAATACTGCACAAAATAATAATTACAATAATAATAATATGGTTACACTGTTTTGCTTTGTACAGAAAAGAAGACGGTCGTATTCAGTGCAGCAACAGGAGGAGGAGAAAAAAAGATTGGACCCTTCAGCACTGACACAACTTTAATCTACATAAAGGAGATCACAAACATTGGAGCCGCCTACAGTCCATACACAGGTAAAACTCAGTCGTCTGCATGCTGCTAAATTCCACCTGATATGCTTAAACAAGGACAAAAAAAACAAAACCCTTCTTCTATCCTGTTTGATAAAACAGAGGTCTAAGAATGTGCTGAAACTGTACTAACCATTAACTTGTTTTTGGTGTATTTGGTTGGTAGGCAAAACAATTAAGTGCTTAAGACCACTAAAGGTTTGTTATTTGACTTTTTTATCAAAATAAATGTGACCAACACTCTGTTGTTTCCACAGGTATCTTTGTTGCCCCGGTTGCAGGTGTTTATTACTTTACCATCTTCTATCATAATGGAGGGGGCTATGGCAACATCTTAAAGCTCTACAAGAACAGTGAGTTAGTGCTCCTGACCCATGATTACGGTTCATACTACTACAATAATGGAGGAAACGCAGTGTTCCTGCAGCTGGAGCAAGGAGACCAGGTGTATGTGCGCCTGGTTGCGAAATCCTATGTTTCGGGAACAGACTATCATACAACATTCAGTGGGTTTTTAGTCACTGAAATGTGAGAATCTGTATCTCTGTCGTCATTCCTGCTTGAGGGGGACTGAAAAAGATCTGAGCTCTCTATAAACTGAATATCTATCACCATGACATGTTAAAATGTAATGAAACAAAAAACTGTTGCTCATAGAATCATAAAATCAAGACTAAAAATGTCTTCTTCAATCATTGCTTTATTAAACTCATTATGCTGCAAAGTTGAAAGTGAGTTTCTTGTTTTCTGTTTCTTGAATATCTTAATATATTGAGTGTTGTGCATTTCAATTCAAAGCTCCATCTCATTGCAACAACTTCTCAACTTAGATGTCTAACCTGCCTGATAATGCATCAATGGAAGACACATGGAGCGAGAAATGAAGACGTGGAGAAGGTCCCATTTATTCAAATGTCAAGAAGTGCTACTTTGATACTAGCGAACCTATTTGTATTACAGTATTCAAAACTCACCTGCTTCATCTCAAACTTGCAAAGGTGGCTCGAGTTGTATCAGATAGAGATTCACTGGACTCTGTCCCTTAAAGGATCTTGGTACATAAAGAAATACAGCGTCTCTCCTGGTGTTTTTACTGAAGCTTATTACGCCGATTTTAAATCACCTATACATTAAAGGTGGGGTAGGTAATTTTGGAGAAACCAGCTCGAGTGCGCTAGAATTTGAAAATACACAGCTGGAAAAAATCTGCCACTTCCTTACAGAGCCCCTCCTCCAACACACACGAACGTGCACATGACCAATGAGGGCACGAGATAAGTTTGTGCACAGATGGAAGGCTGACAGGCAGGTAGGCCATCCAGTTATTTTAGCCGGGCCGGCTAAAATGATTGGTCGTGCTTTTTACAGTACTACGGCTTCCACAGATGACATTTTTTCATGGATTTTTTGTCAAAGCATTTAAGATATTCATTGCTATCGGGATGTTAAGAGCATTCCATGGAATATAACAAAAAGTGTATCTCGAGCCGGTTTCTCAAACTTACCTACCCCACCTTTAATGAAGCAGTGTCCTGCCATATAAGCATATCATTAGCATATAATCATTATTTAGGGGACCAGTGTTGCTTGTAACAAAATATAGATACAATACAATACAGCTTTATTTACTGTACAAAGCACTTTAAAACCTCCAGACCAAAGTAGTGTACAGTCAAATAAGCAAACAAAAACATATACAAAGTCACACAGCACAGCTCACACTCCATAAAACAAGTACAAGTAAAAACAATAGACAATTTAAAGCAATAAAAGCAACAATCTAAAAGAGCTTCGACCTGGGCACATTCAGGAGCAGTTGATCAGCTGACCTGAGAGGGCGTTTGGGCGTGTTGGGGTGTAGCAGCTCAGAACGATATGGTGGGGTCATGCCATTTAGGGATTTAAAAGTAAATAAAAGGATTTTGAAATGAATCCTAAAATGTATTAGCCAATACAATACTGCAGCCAATGGAGCGAAGCCAAAATGGGGGAAATGTGGTCATATTTCCGTGTGCAAGTTAAAAGCCTTGCTGCTGCATTTGCATTGATGGACAGTATCCATTCAACCTTAAACCTAAAACAATCTTTGTACAACCTTAAACATAAGGCCCAAAGACGAAAAAATACAGAATCAAAAATCAAAGTCTCAGTTTGTTTAAGACCACGCAGAACGCTTCAACTGTAGATCCAGAAAGCCACACACACGTTTCTCCACACTGTGTGTATTTAACTTGCTGTGAAGTGTACATCAAACTCGCACTGCAAAAAAAAAGAATCTTTACATCCAAATATCAGTTTGTGTATTGTAAATGTATATCCATTTATAAGTGCAGCATACAGTATGTTAATAATGTTCCTAATTGTAAATACCTTTTTAACATAGGCTTCTGTAGTAATGATAGACAGTAAATGAAGAAAGTCTGTCATCAAGTGTTGACCAACACACACACAGGTGCCACAGATGGAAAACCCAAGCAGTACCTATTTTGTATTAGAGAAATAAGCTGTAGTTACGTTTCATACTGACACTTTGCAAATATTGCTCACTTGTAGTGTATCACCCATAGCACATTAGAATACTCCATTAGCAACCGTATTTACAAAGCTTTAGAAAGAGGTACTCTGCACCTTAACAGCAACAGAGAAGGAAATCATTACCTGTTATCATCCACAGTTGGAATTTTAGAAATACCATACCATAGAAATGTCCAAACAAATACAATAGAAACTCTAAAGACTTGCAAGGGTGGGGAATATCTTTTAATAGCACAAAAGCACATAATTCAATGTTAAAATAAAACATATTGATTAATGCAGCTTCAATTAATTAATTTGACACATATACAAAGCAACACTTCAGGATTTGATTACATTTTCACAAAGATTTTGTAGTAAAATGTAACAAAAAACACGAGTTTAAGAGTTTTTTACACAATAACAATACTATGAATTTAACGCATCACAGAAAAGTATAACCAACAGTTCAATAAAGAGAGAAACCAATTCACTTTGACATCATGTGACCATTTAGTTTCAACAAACACACAAGTGTAACGTTTCTGACTTGAGAATAACTGAATGTAATTATCAGTAAATATGTTTAATATGATACGTTTATCACAAGTCATCTCCTTAATGTAACAACTTGTTATAATAACCAGGCTCAAATATGTAACAGATATCCAAAATAACATGTTTTCATGTAAGAAAAAAACGTTTCTTCTCTACCGAGGTTGACAGGGTGCAACTGACCGGTTTGGCACTTGTCTGGTGTACCTCTCAAAATGAACAGGAAGGCATCGGTTTACCACAACATCACAAGCCAAAACCACAAATTGTGTCTCATAATATAAATTTGTAACCCTGTTATTTTGATTCAATGTGACATGATATACCAGAAATCTTGTGTACATACATAAGTTAGCTCGGTATCTACTACTTTCTAGCGGTTGTCCTTTGCCATTACAGATGTCCGTGACTCTTTCCTCATCCCCGCTCCTGAAGAAGGACTGCAGAGGTCTGTCGGTGAGTCCATGGTTCTCGATGTATCTGCACAACGAGATCATTGCCTTCTAGTTAGAGCGGAGCACGACTCCTGACTTTTCCCTGTGTTTTTTTTTATATATATCTGTTGTAATTTATTGTCTTTTATTGTGATTGTAGTAATGTGTTTTTATTACATGTACAGCACTTTGGCTCGACCAAAAATCGCTTTTAAATGTGCTTTATAAATAAAACTTGATTTGATTTGATTTGATTTGATTGCAAAGTAAATGCCGTGGACAAAGTACAACACAAGGCATGTTCATAAAGCAGTTGCGTTATAAAACAATTCTCACTGTACATGATATTAATATGAATCTTGATCTTATTAAAAACCATATTAAATTAACACACTGACTTGAACTCACATAAGTCATAAGACCTAACTCACCTTTCCCATTCATTGTAGTTCCTTCTGTCAAATCGGTCCCGAAGGATGTGTTTTCTAGAAAAGCTGTTGTACGCATTGTTATTCCTTATCGTCCGGCAAGGTGGATTGATCGCAACAAAGGCAAAAGCAATCGTGAGGAGGATCAGGGCAGTGGTGGTCATGCTTTCTAGAGCGGGAGAAGGAGAATATTTGAGTAAGGAAGTTAGTGTTTGTTTGTTTGTCAAAAAAACAGAACTCAATTTGTTTAGTCTCCCTCAAAACTGAAATCAAATACCAGGTGTAAGTTGAAATCCAATGTATAATAAATGATATATTATGCCAAATAACCATCCAAATGAAATATAAGGAATAGGTTCATTATAAGAAGGGTTGAAGATTTTAAAAGGACCCAGTCATGGCCTTTGAAGCTGCACTTCCTTGTTTCGCATTGAAAGATAAAGACCCAACAGCAGCAGATTTACTAATCCCTCCGATTCTATATCTATATCTATATCTATATCTCTATCTATATCTATATTCTATTCTATCATGTTTTATTTATGTATTTTTTAACAAAACTCTGAAAATATCTAGAGAATAGCCCTATAACCCTTAATAATAACAAATGATCCCTAACCCTATGTCATCTCACTTTATACCTTAAGACATGTTGAATAAGGAAATTAAATACATAACTTGATCATCAGTAGACAGACACATTTAAGAGACTCATGATGATAAAATTATTTAACAAATGAGAAGTAAAAAGAGTGAAAACAAAATGTTTATGTTACATTATATATAGATATGTGGTGAAATGAAACCTGCTTCATTTGCTTTTAGAGGAAAATACATTACCACATTGTTAAGGATACCTAGAGAAAAACATATTTGTCTCTTTCTTTTCTCATGGTCTCTCCTGGTGTTATTACTGAAGCTTAATGTTGATTTTAAATAACCTATACATTAATGAACCAGTGGCCAGTCATATACTGTAAGCATAGTACCGGTGATGATTGTAACAAAATCTGGATGGACAACATCTGATTATAAGTGCAATTTTGTAAGGAATATCCAATTGGGCATATGTTAATAAAAAGGCCTAATAGTACATGACAATGGGTTCTGAAGTAATGGTAGACAGTAAATGAAGAAAGTCTGCCATCAAGTGTTGACCAAAGATGTCACAGGTGCCACAGATGGAAACCCATAAGCATTACTTATTGTGTGTGAGGAAATACCAGGTGTGTATGTCACATGGCGAAGTATTTTAATTATATTGCTTGGTTTTTGTGTGTTTCATACTTTTTATTATGATTTTATTGTGTTTTTTTATTTTTGAAGTGTTGACACTGTTGAAGTTTATCTGGTTTTACTTTTAAGCATGCTTTTATTTGAAATGTTTTAACCTACTTCCACCATGATGACTGGGACAATTAGCAGCACCTGGGGCCAATCATGGCCGACCTATAAATGGAGAGAGAACACAGGAGAGCAGGAGCACAAAGGAAGAAGACAGGAGGATACGCAGCCGAGCAGACAGAAAATATCAAGAGACAAACGGCAGTCCAGAGTGTGAAGCCAAGGACACAAGAGGGCAGAGTTTAGAGCCCTTATTTCGTGAGTAACTACTGTCCAACGAAATACCTGATTTGTCCTTAAAAGACAAGTGACTGCTGTTTGTCTGTTTTTAGAGTGGGAGCCAAGCTGGAGGAGCGGGCGGTGTGCAGAAGTGTCCCCCCCCTCATCGTGTGCCTGGATTTTAAAGAACTTTTAAGCCCTTTTAGCTTGTGAAATTGTTTTGATTGTATTTTAAGTAGTTTTAGTTTTTAGTCAAGTTTTTATGTCCAATAATAGATTATTTTAACCTTTTAAACTTGAGTAGTTTGGCTCTTGATTGCCCATCACGCTCTCTCCTCGATTTAGAAGAACCCTTTCTCTCTTCCTACATTTCCACCCTTCCCCCCTCCTTTACATATATACAGTGTATGTCACATGCTGACACTTTTCTTCTTTTTCCAAATATTTCTCACTCACTTCTAGTATTGTAGAAGTGTAAATTCCAATAGCAAACTTATTTACCTTGCTTATAAAAGAGTGCCTCTGCAACTTCACAGCAACAGAGCAGGAAATCATAATCTGAAACCATAATCTTTGTAAATATTCAAGAACAAGTTCCTCTCAAGCAGAAAAGCGTCAGTTCCTCACAAGAACTTGAACCTGGGGTCCTTGCATTAAACCACATTTTCTGGAATGTGGTTTGTGCCTGTTGTGGTGAAAACTGTTAACCAAAACGTCCATGAGCAATAACATGTACCCGGTGCTTTGGGGGCCAACTTCATCTCCTTTATCTCAAGCCTTTCTCTCTGCAGCCGGTTGAGAAATATACCGTCCATGTCATCTTTGATTAATATTCACACTTCTGTCACATTTGGCATCCATTTTGATGATAAGGAGAATAATGTTATATAATTTTGGTTATACATTTTCCTTTTGAGTCACCCTTAGTTACCTGTTGTCTTTCATTTCTTACACCCTTTCAGTCTATTGAATTGCCATGTTGTTGAAAGGTGCAATACATATGTTTAGTGAGATCCTTGTAATACTGAAACATGTTCAATCTTTGACCCCATATTAATGATAATAACATGCATTTTCCAGAACATATATTAGTATTTCCTTATTTTCTATTACCTGGATAATAAAGCTGATTGGTTACCTGGCAGAATATGAAGTAAATACTGTTTCCTCATTGCAACATGAGCCTTGTTTCAAAGGGGATGTAAATAATTAACAAGCCATCATTTAAAAACATATAAAAGCAGCCAGACGAATCATATTAAAAAAAGTGTCACCATTAATCTTTAGTCTTACATCTAAAATATGAAAATATTATTTGCATATTTTTTGGAACAATAAACCAAGTTTAAGGCTTGACAGTCTTCATCAAATAGTCATGCTTTCTCTTTTGTACTTACATTTGCCTTAACACTAAAACAATGAGCTTAAAGTCGGAAAACTACAAATTTCAGAGGTGGAAATGTTTCTGTATCGCACAAAAGTACATATTACTCGTAAAAATATTGATTGATGCAGCTTCAAGCCATTTATTTGACAATATTTAAAGCAACACAAACAGGATTTGAATACAGCTTCACAAACATTTTCAGTAACAGAGAAAGTACACAGTTGTGGGGAATATTAAACTCTTAGAAAGGAAACTTTTGATGGTGCTTGGTAGATCCTTTGATATGTGACCTTTTTGGGTCAAATAACGCTTAGTCTAGTTTGACAGATTTTCACAGACTGACAATTATCTGAATTGACACATCACAAAAAATGATAACCAACATTTTACTTTAGACAATCAACCAATTACCTTTGAGGTAAGATGACGATAAACTTTCAACAAACAGGTGTGTGTATAGTTTTCTGATTAAATTGAAAATAGCCGAGAATCTACGTGTTAATGCCATGTAGCCACAAGTTATAATGACCGAGGTCAATAAGTAACAGGTGTTATAATGCAGCATAAGAACACATAAACAAGTTTTCATGTAAGCAAAAAAGGCCTAATTAAGCTAAACTTGACAGAGATTTAGAACTGGACTCCAATGTCTTCTAACGCCTCTAAAAACGTTTTAACTCCTCTAACACGGGGGTGGACGAGTCCAGTTTGGATTATCCGGGCGAGAATAAGCAAAATGGATAGGACTGCATCGTTGACCAACTAACTCACAATCCACAATCACAAACTTATTATGTGTGTCTACTCTTGTAGCCCTGCAGGTGTTGGCTTGGTATTCGACACTGACATCGTAAAGGTGTGTGGGATTGGAACTGGCACATTGTATCCATGAACATGTATCGCGTTGACAGAAACGCTTGTTTCTAAAGGTGTTCCACGACATGAAGGACTGAGTAAATCTAAATCTGCCGTTGCAGAGGCCATAGTCCCTTAGGTACCTGTATAAACAAGATAATGTTTTCACTGCAAAGTAAATGGCATTGATAAAGTATAACACTTATAACAGAATCAGTAGTGTGGTACCTAAATGAAACAGTCCTGCCTTAAAATGCAGTTAATATGAATCTCCATCTTATGCAAATGCCTTTCTAAATAAGCGTATTGACTTAACCATTTAACTCACGTTGTCCAGGCAGCCAAATTTGCTGGAATGGCACCATCCTGGAAGACATGCTTGCAAAGAAATCTGTTGAACCGATTTAAGTATCCGTTACACTCTTCAGGAGTTAAACGGACATCGACAAGGGCAAGAGTGGCCATGAAGATGATAAAGACAGCGATATTCATCTTGTCTAGAGCGGGAGAACGAGAAATATAAAAGTACGATTTTAATGTATGAACATACAATAATGTATTAATTGTATTAATGTATCAATTAAAACACAACATATATTCTTCAATATGTTTTTATTACTTACGTGTTTGTAGGCGAGCGAGCAGCGATCTGTCCCACTTCGATCAGTCAGCTGGACGATTGAATCCTCAGCTGGATGGAGCTGCTTTAGTAGTTTCTAAAGAGGAAGTAGCCTTGATCTTCATCTTCTCAAACAAGCTGAGTCACTTTGTTCTAGTGAAAGACACACTAATACTGGGTTCCTCTTATGCCTCGCCTTGTCACGTAGTTCAAATGGTAAGAAAAACAGGCCCTTTCCCCAGCAAGATTTACAGAGGAATACCGAGGTGTTCCCAAGCTCATTGAGATATTACTTTTTTGTAGTCTGAGCTTGGATAGGACGTGCCAGAGCGTCTTCTCTGAGCTCCTTCCTGAGGTCTAAGCCCCTTTGAGGTGAGCCCGTCACGACCAAAAGACCATGACTGTTGTTAATGGTTGGAAGGGTTAGGGTTTTGGGGAACGCGCGGCGCTCCATATTTAAACCTATTTAAAAACTCCTGTAATAAAACCAATACAAGTTTATAAAAGCCCTGTTTGGTCTGTGTTAATTTTTTTTAATGAAATAAAGAAAATGCAATAAAAGGGATAGAAGAGAGCAGCGGCTGAAGCACAGAGCGTATGCAGCGGGGTTAAAACCTGTACTCCTGCTCCCCCGGTGGGGTGTCCGAGGCTGTGTCCCACAACATCTGGTAAAAGACCTGGTAAGTGGCTTAAAAACATCTGGCTAAAAGTACCGAGGTTGACTTTTTTTTAAATCGGCATGCAGGTAAAATTAGTTTGAACAAATAAATGATAAATAAATACATAAAAGTGCTTAGTAAAATAAGTGCTTTTAAAAGTCAGTGCTGGTAATAAAAATCACATCAACCCAAATGTTAAAATATTCAAGATATAAAACAATATGTAAATGTCAAATGTAGAATATAAAATATAAAATATAAAATACACACAGGTTAGTAGGCACACGGGGAGGGAAAATATTTTTTAAATAAAGTCAACCAAGTGTCCCTAAAAGTGTTTAAAACCCAGGCCGAGGTCTAGAGAGGTGGTGCAGGTGAGACATGGGACACGCCTCGGATGATGTTTAAAAATACTTTATTAAAGGGGTTATTTCAGGGTGTATTTAAAATCGAATGGAAAGTAATAACTAAAATATAAATAAAATAATATAAACAATGTTTAAATCGGAAACGGGGGATTAATAATATATAAAAATGGGTTTGGAAGGTTGATCAATGGGAAAGTTAAAATCTTTGCCTTCTGGCTCAGCTAGCTTTCTATTCCCAACTGTTCAGTGCAACGCTCCCACCACTACAGAAGCCAAACCAATTCACCTGTCGATTTCGCAATCCAACTACCCTCATCATGACCCCAGGATATTCAAACTCCATGATTTGGGGAAGTAATTGCTCCCAGTCATCACAGTAATGGGGAACAACCCTGACGTTTCCCGGGAAGAACAGTCTTGTAAAATAATACATATATTTTTTTGTTGGATCTGTATGAAACTATTTGTATTTGTATTTGTATTTGTAATCACTATTTGTAATCAGATGCAATTTTCTACCTATCATATGTATGCTGATGACACTATTGTATACTCGTGTGCTCCTTCTCTGGATATGGCCGTTTCCAATTTAAAATCAGATTTTATCACGCTGCAGCATGCGCTTCTTGATTCTAAACTGCTATTGAACAGTAAGAAAACCAAAGCAATGCTTTTTGCTCCTAAGTCAGCGTCCTCCTCTTGCCTCTCCATTGACACCCTTGATGGCGTTTCTGTTGAATTTGTTGATACCTACAAATATCTGGGCTTTTGGTTGGACAGTAATCTGAACTTTAAACACCATATTGAAGTTTTAACAAAGAAATTGAAATTCACTCTTGGCTTCCTTTTCAGATTTAAATGTTGTTTTTCAATTTCATCCCGTAAAAGGTTGGTCTCTGGCTTATTCCTGTCCCAGCTGGACTACGGTGATACCATTTATAGATTTGCCTGTCCCACTGTTTTGGCCAAACTTGACCCACTTTACCATGCTGCACTGCGTTATATATCAAATGCACCCTATAGGACTCATCATTGCAAACTGTATAGCCTTACTGGATGGTCCTCACTTACTATGCGTAGGATGCAGCACTGGTTTTTATCAATGTATAAAGCCATTTTAGGAAAGCTTCCATTCTACATATGTGTCAGATTTGCCCCAGTTTGTGACTCTTACAAACTCAGATCCAGTGCCTGGATACGGTTCCAGGTACCTACTGTACGGACTGAGGCTGGAAAAAGGAGTCTTTCTTATTATGGTCCTTGGTCTTGGAATGACCTTCAATCACGCCTTAAACTGAGGGCACTTGTCTCTATTTCATGTTTTAAATTGAAGTTGTCTGAAGTCCTCACCACCAGCTGCTCTTGCAGTAACAAGTAGTGTACTTTTTTTATTGTCCTAATGTGCACAATGTAGTGACTGCTTTTTCGTCTTTTGTTTTCTTTATGTTCTCTGTATTTTATATGTTTGTGTTATGTGTTATGTGTAACGTTGCTGCCTTCTTGGCCAGGTCAGCATTGAAAATGAGATTTTATCTCAATGTTTTTTATCTGGTTAAATAAAGGTTAAATAAAAAAATAAAAATAAAATGAAAAGAAAACCCAGCAGGAATTACTACTTTTTTTGGATATGTATTACTTGTCTAGATAGAATACATGTACTAAGTTATATCTGCATTTTGTATTGCAACCCCATCTTGCAGAATGACAGCTGTAAAGTGGGGTTTCGTAAAGTTTTTCGCTATCATAAACCGTCAGCTTTTGCAGAAGTTGTCTGGAGAGCAGTTGATGTTACAGATTAACTGTTGAGCTCGTAGGAGAGATCTTAAAGATACATCTTGACTTGTTTATGGTCAGTCTGTAATTGGCCCACAATCTGCCTGCTATGCTCACAAGTGCGATTTTCCTTATTAATAATACCATCACCTTCCCTGTCAGAATCAGCATTGGGGTTGAGGGGGGTCCAGACAACTTGACTAAGAAGACAATATTTGGTGTAGACGGACAAAACAACACTCATCGTTGGGCAACCCCACGTTGCAGAATCTTGGCTTGTGTTTGGTCATGTTGCTGTTTTGCAGCCTTTCATTGGACCACAATCTGCCTATCATCCTGACATGGTTGATCTTTATTATTGATACAACCATCAACTTCCCTGTCAGAAGTCAGCATTGTGGTTGAGGGGGGTCCAGACAACTTTACTAAGAATACCATATTTGGTCTAAAGGGACAGTGAACAGTGAACAGCTCCAAAACAACAGTCTTACTCAATAATGTTCTCGAACAAGTTTCTCTCAGGCAGTAATCGTCAGCTTTCACAAGAAAATGAACCCTGTGTCCTTGCATCAACTTTATCTTGGGGCAGTGGTGGAGAAGTCTGTGTTTTGGGACACGAAAGGTCACCGGTTCAAGTCCCTGAAAGACTAAGTGCTACAGAGGTGTCCCTGAGCAAGGCACCGTTCCCTACACTGCTCCCCGGGCGCCGTACATAAGGCAGCCCACTGCTCCTAAAACTAGGGGGGGTCAAATGATGGTAAATGTCCCCAACTGTTAAACTGGACAGTTAACAGTTTGATTTTATTCAGTACGGCAACAAAAAGTCAACCCAACTGGATAGAAATGATTCTCATAGCTTACAAAGAGGTTTATCATCACGCTTGATCTTATCCTAAAGAGAGCAAAAACTGCATTTATGTTGGGGATCTGGGCCTCCTTAGAATATATAGGTATTAAGTATTTAAATAACATCCTCAAAATATAAAGTAAATACATTCTGACTCCCATTATGGTTTTTGAGCTTTAAAGTTAGGGGAGAGTGACTTTTTTTTGTTTGTAAAGGCAGGCCAAGTCTCCTACCTGCAAACCAAGGTCATTCCCTTCAGACTAATCTGTACTTTGCACTGTACAGTTGTAGAATAATGCAGAGTATTGCCCAGATGAAGAATTACACTGGTTATGTAGTCTCAGTATAGAAGTTATGTCTCAAAGCTGTGTCAGCACTAATATTTCCACAGGTATCAATTCACTTTTAATATGTTGCAAATGACATAAACACGTAAAACTAACTCTCCTTGAGAGAAATCAGCATATTGTGCCGACCTTTGACCACAGCACATTGCATGATGGGGCAGATAATTGGGCAAATACAGGGTCCATGCATCTGTAGACAGACACAGGACTAGTTGTTGGTGAACTTAAGAGCAAATACAAACGTTTGGGGAATCAATGACACCACCTTTAGTGTTTTTTGGTCCAAATAAGTTCCAGAAAGGAGAGAATAGGGATATGATTTATTTAGATGCAGACACAATGTTTTATGTTTTTTGTGCTGCATGTCATTAGTCATATCTGTTGTCTGTGTTCTGTTTATGTGCCTGACCATAATCTACTTGAGTGGATGAGCAGATAGGGTATTTGTTTTAGTTAACATTTTTCTCGGCTGTCAATGATTAACGGATTGCCAGAAAATGCGGTTAATACTATTTTCTCATTGCAAAATAACCCTTTTATCAAATAGGATGTTAAACATTAACAGGTCACTTTAAACAACATTAAAGCAGCCAGAGGGATCACATCCTTTAAAGTTCAGGGGACTGAGCGACGTTGTATCAACTTGGAAGATGAGTTTGACAATTTTACTGATTGTGTCGCTGTTTAGTGCCTTAATTTAAAAGTTATTACATCTTTCAGATAATAATAATAATAATTAATAATAATAATTCATTATATTTAGAGGCGCCTTTCAAAGCACCCAAGGACAGCTTACAATTAATAAAATATTCTAAGGAAAGGTTTAAGACAGTACAAAAGGACCGTGACAGGGAACATGTTGGGAAACAGGAGACATGTCGCATTACAGTGAGCAGGCTTATCTGAACAGGTGGGATTTGAGGAGGGACGTGAATGTGGTGATTGTGTCAGACTGTCGGATGTGAAGGGGGAGAGAGTTCCATAGTATGGGAGCAGCTAAAAGCCAGAGCCCCCATCGTGACTATAGGCGTGGGGTCAGGACAGTTAGCAGGCCAGCAGAGGAGGAGGGAGAGAGCGAGACGGGGTGTAGGAGGTCAGCTAGATAGGTGGGGGCCAGGAGAGAGAAAGAGAGAGAGAGAGAGAGAGAGAGAGAGAGAGAGAGAGAGAGAGAGAGAGAGAGAGAGAGAGAGAGGGGGTGTAGGAGGTCAGCCAGATAGGTGGGGGCCAGGAGAGAGAGAGAGAGAGAGAGAGAGGAGAGAGAGAGAGAGAGAGAGAGAGAGAGAGAGAGAGAGAGAGAGAGAGAGAGAGAGAGAGAGAGGAGAGGAGAGAGGAGAGATGAGAGAGAGAGGGGGTATAGGAGGTCAGCCAGATAGGTGGGGGCCAGGAGAGAGAGAGGGAGAGAGGAGAGAGAGAGTGGGTGTACTCCTGTAGGTCAGCCAGATAGGTGGGGGCCAGGAGAAAGAGAGGGAGAGAGAGAGGAGAGAGAGAGGAGAGGGAGAGGGGGTGTACTCCTGTAGGTCAGCCAGATAGGTGGGGGCCAGGTTGTGGAGGGCTTTGAATGTGAGCAGAAGGGTTTTGAAGTCTATCCGGTATTTTACAGGTAGCCAATGTAGACGGATGAGGATGGGGGTGATGTGGTCAGAGGATTTGGTGCGGGTGATGATCCGGGCAGCAGAGTTCTGAATGATTTGAAGTTTATTGAGGAGTTTGATGGGAAGGCCTGAGAGCATGGTATTACAATAGTCAATACGGGATGTGACGAATGCATGAACCAGGACTTCAGTGCTGGATTGAGACAGGGCGGAGTCTGGAGAAGAATGCAGTCCGGGTGATGTTTTTTATGTGGGGTGCAGATGAGAGGGAGCGGTCCAGAATGACACCAAGATGTTGTGTTTGAGTTGTGCTCTTGATAAGCCATTAAAACAGTAGAATAAGTGTCTCCTGTGCACCAAAACATACCCATCTGTTATGGAAAAATAAAGTATTCCAAAAGTATTCTAAAAGTAATCTGAATACTTTTTTAAGACACGTAACTGTATTCAGATTCGGATTACTTTCAGAGCCATGTATTCAGTATTCAGGAACTAATTACATGTACAAAGTAACCCTCCCAACCCTGGTCATGTCATGCTTGTGAAGTAAGTGAGAAACTAAAGGCTATGGAAACCAGACTGATAGACACTGAAAACAGGCTGAAGGAGAGTGAAAACCAGATTCTTGAAATGAAGAACAAAGGTTGAGCGAAACTTTAGTTCTGATTGATTTAAAGACCTCACACGGTAGAATAATGTGTGGTGATGGGATTATAAAATGGAAATGTTTTGAAATGCTACGCTAAATTTAAATGATAATGAGATTACGATGTGTCTTTGTATAAAAGAAGACGGTCATATTCAGTGCAGCAACAGGATGAGGAGAAAATACCATTGGACCCTTCAACACACACACAACTTTAATCTACAGAACCTTGATCACAAACATTGGAGGTGCCTACAGTCCATCCACAGGTAAAACTACTTCCATCATAATTACAGGTCTTAAAATGCATTGAATGACCACTGATGGTTTTTGTTTTGACTTTTTAATCAAAATAAATGTGACCAACACCCTGTTGTTTCCACAGGTATCTTTGCTGCCCCGGTTCCAGGTGTTTATAACTTTACCATCTTCTATCATGCTAGATGGAGCTATGGCACTCACTTACAGATCTTCAAGAACAATGAATTGATGATATGGACACATGATCACTCTTCAACCTCTGACACAGCTGATAATGGAGGAAACGCAGTGTTCCTGCAGCTTGTTCAAGGAGACCAGGTGTACGTGCAGCTGGCTGCAAGCACGCATGTTTGGGGAAGCGACCATCATACAACCTTCAGTGGTTTTCTGGTCACTGAAATGTGAGAATCTGTATCTCTGTAGTAATTCTTGAGGGTGGCTGACACAGTCTGAGCTCTCCAAACATCTATTAACATGAACTGTTCAAATGTAATGAAACACAAAGCTGTTGCTCAAACAATAAAGAGTCTGAAAATGCCTTCTTTAGTGATTGCTTTTGTAAGTTCTTTATCCTGCAAAGTTCACAGTGACTTTTCTTTTTTTACCCAGGACATCTAAAGCAACTGTTAAAAATGGACAGTTAACAGTTTGATTTTATTCAGTACGGCAACAAAAGGCAAAAGTCAACCCAACTGGATAGAAATGATTCTCATAGCTTACAAAGAGGTTCATCATCACGCTTGATCTTATCCTAAAGAGAGCATACACTGCATTTATTTTGGGGATCTGGGCCTCCTTAGAATATATAGGTATTAAGTATTTAAATATTATCCATTTAAATATAGCACTTTGAGTTTTGTTCACGCAAATGAAAAGAGCGCTTATAAATAAAATTAATTATTATTATTATTATTATCCATAAAATGTAAATTAAATAAATTCTGACTCCCATTATGGTTTATGAGCTTTTAAAGTTAGGAGAGACTAACTTTTTTTTGTTTGGAAAGGCAGGCGAAGTCGCCTACCTGCAAATCAAGGTCATTCCCTTCAGACTAATCTGTGCTTTGCACTGTACAGTTGTAGAATAATGCAGAGTATTGCCCAGATGAAGAATTGCACTGGTTATGTAGTCGAAGTATAGAAGTTATGTCTCAAAGCTGTGTCAGAACTAATATTTCCACAGGTATCAATTCACTTTTAATATGTTGCAAATTACATAAAACAAACTTGAGAGAAATCAGCATATTGTGCCGACCTTTGACCACAGCACATTGCATGATGGGGCAGATAACTGGGCAAATACAGGGTCCATGCATCTGTAGACAGACACAGGACTAGTTGCTTGTGAACTTAAGAGCAAATACAAACGTTTGGGGAATCAATGACACCTTTAGTGTTTTTTGGTCAAAATAAGTTCCAGAAAGGAGTGAATAGGGATATGATTTATTTAGATGCAGACACAATGTTTTATGTTTTTTGTGCTGCATGTCATTAGTCATATCTGTAGTCTGTGTTCTGTTTATGTGCCTGACCATAATCCACTTAGAGTGTTTTTGTTAACATTTCTCTCGGCTGTCAATGATTAACGGATTGCCAGAAAATGCGGTCAATACTATTTTCTTATTGCAAAATAACCCTTTTATCAAAACTGATGTTAAACATTAACAGGTCACTTTAAACAACATAAAAGCAGCCAGAGGGATCACATCATTTAGAGTTCAGGGGACTGAGCGACGTTGTATCAATTTACAAAATGAGATTGACCATTGTGCTGATTGTGTCGCTGTTTAGTGGCTTAATTTTGGCCCAGGAAGGTGATAATGTAAGTGAGAAACTAAAGGCTATGGAAACCAGACTGGTGAACAGTGAAACCAGACTGGTGAACACTGAAACCAGACTGATGGACACTGAAAACAGGCTGAAGGAGAGTGAAAACCAGATTCTTGAACTGAAGAACAAAGGTAACGTGAAACTTTAGTTCTGATTGATTTAAAGACTTCAGTGTAGAATAATGTGTGGTGATGGGATTATCGAATAGAGAAGTGTGGAAATACTACGCTAGATTTAAATAATAATGAGATTGCAATGTTTTGCTTTGTATAGAAAAGAAGACGGTCATATTCAGTGCAGCAACAGGAGGAGGAGGTAATCACATTGGACCCTTCAACACAGACACAACTTTAATCTACAGAACCATGATTACTGACATTGGTGGTGCCTACAGTCCATCCACAGGTAACTCAGTCAACTGCATTCAGTTAAATAACACCTATTACGTTCTAACAAGAATCAAGAATCTACAGTATTTCCATCCTGTCTGATAAAATACAGGTCGAAAACGTATTGAATACTTAAGAATACTGATGGTTTGAGATAATACTTTTTAATCAAAAGAAATGTGACCAACACCCTGTTGTTTCCACAGGTGTCTTCGTTGCCCCGGTTGCAGGTGTTTATTACTTTACCATCTTCTTTCATGCTGGAGGGAACCTTGCAGCTAAGTTAACGCTCAACAAGAACAATGACTTAGTGGTCATGACCCAGGATCACCCTTCAACCTTTGACACAGCTGATAATGGAGGAAACGCAGTGTTCCTGCAGCTTGTTCAAGGAGACCAGGTGTATGTGCGCCTGATTGCAAAGACGTTTGTTTGGGGAACTGACCATCATACAACCTTCAGTGGTTTTTTGGTCACTGAAATGTGAAAATCAGTATCTCTGTAGTAATTCTTGCTTGAGGGTGGCTGAAAAAGATCTGAGCTCTCTATAAACTGAATATCTATCACCATGACATGTTCAAATGTAATGAAACACAAAGCTGTTGCTCATAGAATTATAAAATGAAGTTTAAACATTTTTCTTCGATCATTGCTATATTAAATTTGACAGTGAATTTCTTGTTTTCTGTTTCCTGAATATCTTAATATATTGAGTGTTGGGCCTCTCAATTAAAAGCTCCATCTCATTGCAACAACCTCTCAACTTAGATGTCTAACCTGCCTGATAATGCATCAATGGAAGACACATGGAGCGAGAAATAAAGACATGGAGAAGTTCCATTTATTCAAATGTCAAGAAGTGCTACTTTGATATTAGCGAACCTATTTGCATTACAGTATTCAAAACTCACCTGCTTCATCTCAAACTTGCAAAGGTGGCTCGAGTTGTATCAGATAGAGATTCACTGGACTCTGTCCCTTAAAGGATCTTGGTAGATAAAGAAATACAGCATCTCTCCTGGTGTTTTTACTGAAACTTATTACGCCGATTTTAAATAACCTATACATTAAAGGTGGGGAAGGTAATTTTGGAGAAACCAGCTCGAGATCGCTAGAATTTGAAAATACACAGCCGGACAAAATCTGCCACTTCCTTACAGAGCCCCTCCTCCAACACACACGAACGCGCACATGACCAATGAGGGCACGAGATAAGTTTGTGCACAGATGGAAGGCTGACAGGCAGGTAGGCCATCCAGTTACTTTAGCCGGGCCGGCTAAAATGATTGGTCGTGCTTTTTACAGTACTACGGCTTCCACAGATGAAATCTTTTTATGGATTTGTTGTCAAATCATTTAAGATATTCATTGCTATCGGGATGTTAAGAGCATTCCATGGAATATAACAAAAAGTGTATCTCGAGCCGGTTTCTCAAACTTACCTACCCCACCTTTAATGAAGCAGTGTGCCATATAAGCATATCATTAGCATATAATCATTATTTAGGGGACCAGTGTTGCTTGTAACAAAATATAGATACAATACAATACAGCTTTATTTACAAAGCACTTGAATACCTCCAGACCAAAGTGCTGTACAGTCAAATAAACAAACAAAAACATACAAAAAGTCACACAGCACAGCTCACACTCCATAAAACAAGAACAAGTAAGAACAATAGACAATTTAATAGCAATAAAAGCAACAATCTAAAAGAGCTTAGACCTGGGCACATTCAGGAGCAGTTGATCAGCTGACCTGAGAGGGCGGTTGGGCGTGTTGGGGTGTAGCAGCTCAGAAATATATGGTGGGGTCATGCCATTTAGGGATTTAAAAGTAAATAAAAGGATTTTGAAATGAATCCTAAAATGTATTAGCCAATACAATACTGCAGCCAATGGAGCGAAGCCAAAATGGGGGAAATGTGGTCATATTTCCGTGTGCAAGTTAAAAGCCTTGCTGCTGCATTTGCATTGATGGACAGTATCCATTCAACCTTAAACCTAAAACAATCTTTGTACAACCTTAAACATAAGGCCCAAAGAAAGAAGACGAAAAAATACAGAATCAAAAATCAAAGTCTCAGTTTGTTTAAGACCACGCAGAACGCTTCAACTGTAGATCCAGAAAGCCACACACACGTTTCTCCACACTGTGTGTATTTAACTTGCTGTGAAGTGTACATCAAACTCGCACTGCAAAAAAAAAGAATCTTTACATCCAAATATCAGTTTGTGTATTGTAAATGTATATCCATTTATAAGTGCAGCAGACAGTATGTTAATAATGTTCCTAATTGTAAATACCTTTTTGACATAGGCTTCTGTAGTAACGATAGACAGTAAATGAAGAAAGTCTGTCATCAAGTGTTGACCAACACACACACAGGTGCCACAGATGGAAAACCCAAGCAGTACTTATTTTGTATTAGAGAAATAAGCTGTAGTTACGTTTCATACTGACACTTTGCAAATATTGCTCACTTGTAGTGTATCACCCATAGCTCATTAGAATATTCCATTAGCAACCGTATTTACAAAGCTTTAGAAAGAGGTACTCTGCACCTTAACAGCATCAGAGAAGGAAATCATTACCTGTTATCATCCACAGTTGGAATTTTAGAAATACCATACCATAGAAATGTCCAAACAAATACAATAGAAACTCTAAAGACTTGCAAGGGTGGGAAATATCTTTTAATAGCACAAAAGCACATCATTCAATGTTAAAATAAAACATATTGATTAATGCTGCTTAAATTAATTAATTGGACACATATACAAAGCAACACTTCAGGATTTGATTACATTTTCACAAAGATTTTGTAGTAAAATGTAACAAAAAACACGAGTTTAAGAGTTTTTTACACAATAACAATACTATGAACTTAACGCATCACAGAAAAGTATAACCAACAGTTCAATAAAGAGAGAAACCAATTCACTTTGACATAATGTGACAATTTAGTTTCAACAAACACACAAGTGTAACGTTTCTGACTTGAGAATAACTGAATGTAATTATCAGTAACATATGTTTAATATGATACGTTTATCACAAGTCATCTCCTTAATGTAACAACTTGTTATAATAACCAGGCTCAAATATGTAACAGATATCCAAAATAACATGTTTTCATGTAAGCAAAAAACGTTTCTCCTCTACCGAGGTTGACAGGGTGCAGCTGACAGGTTTGGCACTTGGTCGGTGTACCTCTCAAAATGAACAGGAAGGCATTGGTTTTCCACAATATCACAAATCAAAACCACAAATTGTGTCTCATAATATACATTTCTAACCCTGTTATTTTGATCCAATTTGACATGATATACCAGACATCTTGTGTACATACATAAGTTAGCTCGGTATCTACTTCTTTCTAGCGGTTGTCCTTTGCCATTACAGATGTCCGTGACTCTTTCCTCATCCCCGCTCTTGAAGAAGGACTGCAGAGGTCTGTTGATGAGTCCATGGTTCTCGATGTATCTGCACAACGAGATCATTGCCTTCTAGTTAGAGCGGAGCACGACTCCTGACTTTTCCCTGTGTTTTTTTTTATATATATCTGTTGTAATTTATTGTCTTTTATTGTGATTGTAGTAATGTGTTTTTATTACATGTACAGCACTTTGGCTCGACCAAAAATCGCTTTTAAATGTGCTTTATAAATAAAACTTGATTTGATTTGATTTGATTTGATTGCAAAGTAAATGCCGTGGACAAAGTACAACACAAGGCATGTTCATAAAGCAGTTGCGTTATAAAACAATTCTCACTGTACATGATATTAATATGAATCTTGATCTTATTAAAAACCATATTAAATTAACACACTGACTTGAACTCACATAAGTCATAAGACCTAACTCACCTTTCCCATTCATTGTAGTTCCTTCTGTCAAATCGGTCCCGAAGGATGTGTTTTCTAGAAAAGCTGTTGTACGCATTGTTATTCCTTATCGTCCGGCAAGGTGGATTGATCGCATGAACAAAGGCAAAAGCAATCGTGAGGAGGATCAGGGCAGTGGTGATCATGCTTTCTAGAGCGGGAGAAGGAGAATATTTAAGTAAGGAAGTTAGTGTTTGTTTGTTTGTCAAAAAAACAGAACTCAATTTGTTTAGTCTCCCTCAAAACTGAAATCAAATACCAGGTTTAAGTTGAAATCCAATGTATAATAAATGATATATTATGCCAAATAACCATCCAAATGAAATATAAGGAATAGGTTCATTATAAGAAGGGTTGAAGATTTTAAAAGGACCCAGTCATGGCCTTTGAAGCTGCACTTCCTTGTTTCGCATTGAAAGATAAAGACCCAACAGCAGCAGATTTACTAATCCCTCCAATTCTATATCTCTATCTATATCTATATCTCTATCTATATCTATATTCTATTCTATCATGTTTTATTTATGTATTTTTTAACAAAACTCTGAAAATATCTAGAGAATAGCCCTATAACCCTTAATAATAACAAATGATCCCTAACCCTATGTCATCTCACTTTATACCTTAAGACATGTTGAATAAGGGAATTAAATACATAACTTGATCATCAGTAGACAGACACATTTAAGAGACTCATGATGATAAAATTATTTAACAAATGAGAAGTAAAAAGAGTGAAAACAAAATGTTTATGTTACATTATATATAGATATGTGGTGAAATGAAACCTGCTTCATTTGCTTTTAGAGGAAAATACATTACCACATTGTTAAGGATACCTCGAGAAAAAATATTTGTCTCTTTCTTTTCTCATGGTCTCTCCTGGTGTTTTTACTGAAGCTTAATATTGATTTTAAATAACCTATACATTAATGAACCGGTGGCCAGTCATATACTGTAAGCATAGCACCGGTGATGATTGTAACAACATATGGATGGACAACATCTGATTATAAGTGCAATTTTGTAAGGAATATCCAATTGGGCATATGTTAATAAAAAGGCCTAATAGTACATGACAATGGGTTCTGAAGTAATGGTAGACAGTAAATGAAGAAAGTCTGCCATCAAGTGTTGACCAAAGATGTCACAGGTGCCACAGATGGAAACCCATAAGCATTACTTATTGTGTGTGAGGAAATACCAGGTGTGTATGTCACATGGCGAAGTATTTTAATTATATTGCTTGGTTTTTGTGTGTTTCATACTTTTTATTTTGTGCTTTTATTCCGAAGTGTTTGCACTGTTGATATTTATCTGGTTTTACTTTTAAGCATGAATTTATTTATTTAACCTACTTCCACCATGATGACTGGGACGATTAGCAGCACCTGCCAATCATGGCCGACCTATAAATGGAGAGAGAACACAGGAGAGCAGGAGCACAAAGGAAGAAGACAGGAGGAGACGCAGCCGAGCAGACAGAAAATATCAAGAGACAAACGGCAGTCCAGAGTGTGAAGCCAAGGACACAAGAGGGCAGAGTTTAGAGCCCTTATTTCGTGAGTAACTACTGTCCAACGAAATACCTGATTTGTCCTTAAAAGACAAGTGACTACTGTTTGTCTGAGTGGGAGCCAAGCTGGAGGAGCGGGCGGTGTGCAGAAGTGTCCCCCCCTCATTGTGTGCCTGGATTTTAAAGAACTTTTAAGCCCTTTTAGCTTGTGAAATTGTTTTAATTGTATTTTAAGTAGTTTTAGTTTTTAGTCAAGTTTCTATGTCCAATAATAGATTATTTCAACCTTTTAAACTTGAGTAGTTTGGCTCTTGATTGCCCATCACAATCTCTCCCCGATTTAGAAAAACCCTTTCTCTCTTCCTACATTTCCACCCTTCCCCCCTCCTATATACAGTGTATGTCACATGCTGACACTTTTCTTCTTTTTTTCCAAATATTTCTCACTCCCTTCTAGTATTGTAGAAGTGTAAATTCCAATAGCAAACTTATTTACCTTGCTTATAAAAGAGTGCCTCTGCAACTTCACAGCAACAGAGCAGGAAATCATAATCTGAAACCATAATCTTTGTAAATATTCAAGAACAAGTTCCTCTCAAGCAGAAAAGCGTCAGTTCTTCACAAGAACTTGAACCTGGGGTCCTTGCATTAAACCACATTTTCTGGAATGTGGTTTGTGCCTGTTGTGGTAAAAACTGTTAACCAAAACGTCCATGAGCGATAACATGTACCCGGTGCTTTGGGGGCCAACTTCATCTCCTTTATCTCAAGCCTTTCTCTCTGCAGCCGGTTGAGAAATATATCGTCCATGTCATCTTTGATTAATATTCACACTTCTGTCACATTTGGCATCCATTTTGATGATAAGGAGAATAATGTTATATAATTTTGGTTATACATTTTCCTTTTGAGTCGCCCTTAGTTACTTTTTGTCTTTCATTTCTTACACCCTTTCAGTCTTTTGAATTGCCATGTTGTTGAAAGGTGCAATACATATGTTTAGTGAGATCATTGTAATACTGAAACATGTTCAATCTTTGACCCCATATTAATGATAACAACATACATTTTCCAGAACATATATTAGTATTTCCTTATTTTCTATTACCTGGATAATAAAGCTGATTGGTTACCTGGCAGAATATGAAGTAAATACTATTTCCTCATTGCAACATGAGCCTTGTTTCAAAGGGGATGTAAATAATGAACAAGTCATAATTTAAAAATATGTAAAAGCAGCCAGACGAATCATATTAAAAAAAGGAAATTGTAACCATTCGTCTTTAGTCTTACATCTAAAATATGAAAATATTATTTTCATATTTTTTTAACAATAACCAAGTTTAAGGCTTGACAAATAGTCAAATAGTTTTTACTTTCTCTGTTGTACTTACATTTGCCTTAACACTAAAACAACAAGAATGAGCTGAAAGTCGGAAAACTACAAAATGAAGAGGTGGAAATGTTTCTGTATCGCACAAAAATACATATTACTCATGAAAATATTGATTGATGCAGCTTCAAGCCATTTATTTGACAATATTTAAAGCAACACAAACAGGATTTGAATACAGCTTCACAAACATTTTCAGTAACAGAGGAAGTACACACAATTGTAGGGAATATTAAACTCTTAGAAAAGAAACTTTTGATGGTGCTTGGTAGATCTTTTGATATGTGACCTTTTTTGGTCAAATAACGCTTAGTCTAGTTTGACAGGTTTTCACAGACTGACAATTATCTGAATTGACACATCACAAAAGATGATAACCAACAGTTTAATATACACAATCAACCAATTTACTTTGAGGTAAGATGACGATAAACTTTCAACAAACAGGTGTGTGTACAGTTTTCTGATTAAATTGTTAATGCCATGTAGCCACAAGTTATAATGACCGAGGTCAATAAGTAACAGGTGTTATAATGCAGCATAAGAACATCATAACATGTTTTCGTGTAAGCAAAAGAGGCCTAATTAAGCTAAGCTTGACAGAGGTTTAGAACTGGAATCCAATGTCTTCTAACCCCTCTGTCGTTAGAGTTTAACCCTGTCGTTAAACTCTAACGACAGGGTTGACCTTTCCAGTCTAGCCTGATATTCTCCGTCCGATCAAAATGGACAGGAAGGCATAGGTTATTAACATTCTGACAGCCCACAATCCCATAGAGTTGTTTTCGGGTTAGATGTGTAACCCTGCAGGTGCTGGTGTCGACTTGGACCTTGTAAAGGGTGATGGGTGAGTTACTGGTACATATAGTCATTTGGTTATTCGGATTGACTTCACTACATGTATAGACCGTATGGTTTTCATAGCCTTGACAGATCTTTTTGACAGTGTCTTTCAACATGAAGGTCTGACTTGGTCTCCGGCAGAGGCCATACTTCTCTATGTACCTGTATAAACAAGATTTATTGTTTCACTGAAGAGTAAATAGCATTGATAAAGTCATTGACATAATCAGTAGTGTGGTACCTAAATGAAACAGTCCTGCCTTTAAATGTAGTGAATATGAATCTCCATCTTATGCAAATGCATTTCTAAATAAACATATTGACTTAACCATTTAACTCACCTTTCCCAGTCAGCCTTATCTGTTTTGTCACCAATGCTCTCCTGAAGGACGTGTTTGCAAAGAAATCTGTCGTGCGGATCTTGTACCATTTCACAATATGAAGGAGTTAAACCATCAACAAGGGCAAGAGTGGACATGAAGATGATAAAGACAGCGATGTTCATCTTTTCTAGAGCGGGAGAACGATAAATATATAAGTAAGAAAGGTTTTAGTTGTTAATGTTTCAACATACAATAATGTATTAATGTGTAAAAAAAAAAGCGTGTGATAGAAGTTTCAAATTTGAATTTTCTTTCTTTTTTACCTTTAAATTAAAATTAAAATTAAAACATTCTTCAATATGTTTTCAAATGTAACTATATAACATGTCTATAACCCTAAAACAACACGTGTCATACACAGGTGCATCTCCACAGCGCCTATTATCTATGTGACACAAATCACAATATCAGCAAGTTTAATATTAACTCTACTATTAGCTTATTTTGGTCTTTTGCCACTAATCTTGCACCATACCACAATACATTTTCAGCCTCTTAGACGTTAGAACACGAAGCAAGTATTTCAATAGTCCCAGCAACATTATTTAGGAAACCTGCAACAAGAAGAACAAGAGATCGACTCTAAGCTCCAGGAACAGAATAAGTATATTAACCAAACCCATAAACATTTGCATTCATTCAGACAGCCTCGAAAGTTTTAGCACCATAGTTTGTCATTGTAGTATCAAAGATTAAAATCAATGATTGTGAGTTACATGATAAACTACATCCTCCTTCCTTGTTGCCTGGCTAGAAAAAAACAAAGTGTAATGCCAAGAAAGAAAAGTGATGAGTAAAAGATAAATTATTGTTGACTTGATCATTTGTTATATCCTCATTCCTTGTTGCTTGGCTAGAAAATTCCAGTGTAGCTCCAGTCAATAATTTAGATGAAAACAAAGCCTTCTGGCAAGAAAGCGAGGTGTCAGAGGTGTATATTTGGTAAAAAAAATAATATATATAATGTATTATTTAGTACTTGACTTTAAAATCAACATAGGCAGTTCCTTCTATTGTAAATCATTTCTGCTATCCCTACTCATTTCATTGTTTCTAAAGAAAGCATGGAAAGGGATTCACTTTATTTCTTGGTGCTCTGCGTCTGCCTTTGAAACACATGCATCGTTGCAGGGTTACTTTGAAAACAGTTAATATTTGAAACATAATTCTGTTAATCTTTCTCTAGGATGTCAGTAATTAACTGATTGCTAGAACATGTTGTTAATAGGGTTTTTTTATTGCAAAAAACTTTGTTTCAAAGTTGATTTTAAACATTAACAGGTTTCTAGACAATATAAAAGCAGTCAGAGGGATCACGTCATTCAGAGTTCGAGGACTGAGCGACTTTGTATCAACTTGAAGATGAGTTTGACCATTTTACTGATTGTGTCGCTGTTTTGCGGCCTGATTTCAGCCCAGGATGATGGTAATACTACTATATTAATACAGGAATGCTCTCCTGACATGTGTGACCTCCTGAGAGAGTTTGGTGCAGTAAGTGCGAAATTAAGAGTTATGGAGACCAGGATGGAAGATAGTGAAACCCAGATTCTTGAACTGAACAAAGGTAAAGTCAAACTTTACGATTAAAAGGTATCAGTGTAAAATAATGTTGGGTGATTAACAAAATAAGTAAATACTGCACAAAATAATAATTACAATAATAATAATAAGATTCCAATGTTTTGCTTTGTACAGAAAAGAAGACGGTCGTATTCAGTGCAGCAACAGGAGGAGGAGGAAAAAATATTGGACCCTTCAACACTGACACAACTTTAATCTACAGAAAGGAGATCACAAACATTGGAGCCGCCTACAGTCCAGACACAGGTAAAACTCAGTCGTCTGCATGCTGCTTAATTCCACCTGATATGCTTAAACAAGAACAAAAAACAAAAAACCCTTCTTCTATCCTGTTTGATAAAACAGAGGTCTAAGAATGTGCTGAAACTGTACTAACCACTAACTTCTTTTTGGTGTATTTGGTTGGTAGGCAAAACAATTAAGTGCTTAAGACCACTAAAGGTTTGTTATTTGACTTTTTAATCAAAATTAATGTGACCAACACTCTGTTGTTTCCACAGGTATCTTCTTTGCCCCGGTTGCAGGTGTTTATTACTTTACCATCTTCTATCATGCTGGAGGGAGATGTGGCAAAATGTTGAAGCTCTACATGAACAATGTCTTAGTGGTCATGACCCATGATCACGGTTCATAATGGGACTCAGCTGATAATGGAGGAAACGCAGTGTTCATGCAGCTGGAGCAAGGAGACCAGGTGTATGTGCGCCTGGTTGCGAACACAGTTGTTTGGGGAACTGACTATCATACAACCTTCAGTGGTTTTCTGGTCACTGAAATGTGAGAGTATGTATATATCTCTGTTGTCATTTCTGCTTGAGGTTGGCTGAAAAAGATCAGAGCTCTCTATGAACTGAATATCTATCACCATGAAATGTTGAAATGTAATGAAACACAAAGCTGTTGCTCATAAAATCATAAAAGGTATTCTAAAAATGTCTTCTTCAATCATTGCTTTATTCAATTTATTATGCTGCAAAGTTGACAGTGAAGTTTTCTTTTTCCTGAATATCTTAATAAACTTAACACAAAAAGTAAAGAAATCTGTGTTTGGTTGGTTATTTATTTGTTGTAGCAATGCTTCTTGGCAATAAATCTTATGCCGTTGGAAAGACTTTTTATTTACGTTTCAAATGGTGTCACATTTGTGAGGAACAAGCATTTGTGGGATGAGCAGCAGAGCTGAGTATGTGGGTTGCGCCCATGAAAAATGGGACTAGTCTCCTCTGCCAATGCCAAGCATTATATATATTATATTGAGTGTTGTGCCTTTCAATTCAAAGCTCCATCTCATTGCAACAACCTCTCAACTTAGATGTCTAACCTGCCTGATAATGCATCAATGGAAGACACATGGAGCGAGAAATAAAGACGTGGAGAAGGTCCCATTTATTCAAATGTCAAGAAGTGCTACTTTGATACTAGCGAACCTATTTGCATAACAGTTTTCAAAACTCACCTGCGTCATCTCAAACTTACAAAGGTGGCTCGAGTTGTATCACATAGAGATTCACTGGACACTGTCCCTTAAAGGATCTTGGCACATAAAGAAATACAACATCAATCATGTTTTATTTTATTTTTTCAAAACCCGTTGAAATATCTAGAAAATAACTCTATAACCCTAAATAAATAATCCCTAACCCTATTTTCTCACCGTATACCGTAAAACATGTTGAATTAGGGTTAGGGTTATTTTAAAAGTATGTTTATTGAACTAAATTCAAAATGGAAGAATTGCCAAAAGTACACAAATAGATCAAATAACAGGTTTATTATTTTTTTGTAACTCTGAAATTACTTCAATTGACTACCCATCAAATGTACACGGACCCACTCATCCCATCAGGAAAACAGACACTGACTGAAAAAGAGAATTGGACAGGTTTTTCATTTGTGTATTTAGAACTAAATCGAAAGTTCTTTGTCCTACCTCAGTTGAGACAGCTTGGACATCTTTAATTAGAAACATATTGACACTCCTGTCACATTTGGTATACATTTTGATGATTGGAAGAATAATGTTATATGATTTTGGTGATATATTTGGTTGCCTTTTGTTTCTTTTTTACAATATTGTCTTTAAATCCTAACACAAAGCCCTTTGAATTGCCATGTTGTTGAAAGGTGCAATACAAATAAACCTGTTTTGTAAGATCATTGTAAAACTGAGACATTTTTTAACTTTGACCCCCATATAATTTTACATTATTATTTCCTCGTCTCTTATCAACTGCTTTACAATAGGATAATAAAGCAACTTGTAGAATGGGATGTTAAAATTTAACAGGTATTCTTTAAACAACATAAAAAGGGATGTCATCAGTCAGAGTTTGTAACAGAGCGGTCGTGAATCAACAACATGAGTTTGACCAATGTATTGTTTGTGTTGCTGTTGAGCGGCTTCACTTTGGCCCAGGATGATGGTAACGCCAATGAAACACTGTCATGCGATCCTGACAGGGGGGATCTCCTGAGAGAGTTTGGTGCTATGAGAGAAACATTTGGAGCTATGGAAACCAGGCTGAAGGAGAGTGAAACCCAGATTCTTGAACTGAAGAACAAAGGTAAACCATCCATTAAAAAGTCTCTGTAATATAGAAATGAATGACTCTTTGACTAGTTTTTCGTGAGAACCCGCAAATATGTGTGATCAGCATGTTTTGTATTACGCAGAAAGAACCAACGTGATATTCAGTGCAGCAACAGGAGGAGGAGGAACTCACATTGGACCCTTCAACACAGACATCACTTTAATCTACAGAACCGTGATTACAAACATTGGTGGAGCCTACAGTCCATTCACAGGTAAAACCCAGTTACTTATTTACTTTCAATAGCCAAACTGACTTCCTGTCTCATAATATATATTTTTACTGAGGCAATAAAATAAATAGAATAACATAAAGTGGTTAATGGTAATTTGTGATTTGACTTCTTAAAAAATAAATATGACCAGCACCCTGTTGTTTCCACAGGTGTCTTCTTTGCCCCAGTGCCAGGTGTTTATTACTTTACCATTTTCTTTCATGCTGGATTGACTCATGGCACCAACTTACTTCTTTACAAAAACAATCAACTAATGCTCGCGACCAGTGATCACGGGTCGAGCTCAGACACAGCTGATAATGGAGGAAACGCAGTGTTCCTGCAGCTGAAGCAAGGAGACCAGGTGTATGTGGTTTTGGCTGAAAACTCCTATGTTTGGGGGACTGACCATCATACAACCTTCAGTGGTTTTCTGGTCACTGAAATGTGAGAATATGTATCTCTGTCGCACTTTCTGCTTAGGGGTGGCTGAACAATTCTAAGCTCCCTAAATATCTAACACCATGACATGTTCAAATGTAATGAAACACATAGCTGTTGCTCATAGAATCATAAAATCAAGACTAAAAATGTCTTCTTCAATCATTGCTTTATTAAATTCATTATGCTGCAAAGTTGACAGTGAATTTCTTGTTTTCTGTTTCCTGAATATCTTAATATATTGAGTGTTGTGCATTTCAATTAAAAGCTCCATCTCATTGCAACAACCTCTCAACTGAGATGTCTAACCTGCCTGATAATGCATCAGAGGAAGACACATGGAGCGAGAAATAAAGACGTGGAGAAGTTCCCATTTATTCAAATGTCAAGAAGTGCTACTTTGATACTAGCGAACCTATTTGCATTACAGTATTCAAAACTCACCTGCTTTATCTCAAACTTGCAAAGGTGGCTCGAGTTGTATCAGATAGAGATTCACTGGACTCTGTCCCTTAAAGGATCTTGGCACATAAAGAAATACAACATCAGTCATGTTTCATTCATGTATTTTTTAACAAAACTCTGAAAATATCTAGTAAATAGCCCTATAACCCTTAATATTAACAAATGATCCCTAACCCTATGTCATCTCACTTTATATCTTAAGACATGTTGAATAAGGGAATTAAATACATAACTTGATCATCAGTAGACAGAAACATTTAAGAGACTCATGATGATAAAATGATACATGTTACATTATATATAGATATGTGGTGAAATGAAACCTGCTTGCTTTTAGAGGAAATACATTACCACATTGTTAAGGATACCTCGAGAAAGAAATATTTGTCTCACGGTAAATCCCCTCTTTCTTTTCTCATGGTCTCTCGTGGTGTTATTACTGAAGCTTAATATGCAGATGTTAAATAACCTATACATTAATGAAGCAGTGTGCCATATAAGCATATCATTAGAATATAATCATTATTTAGGGGACCAGTGTTGCTTGTAACAAAATATAGATACAATACAATACAGCTTTATTTACAAAGCACTTGAATACCTCCAGACCAAAGTGCTGTACAGTCAAATAAACAAACAAAAACATGCAAAAAGTCACACAGAACAGCTCACACTCCATAAAACAAGAACAAGTAAAAACAATAGACAATTTAAAAGCAATAAAAGCAACAATCTAAAAGAGCTTAGACCTGGTTCACATTCAGGAGCAGTTGATCAGCTGACCTGAGAGGGCGGTTGGGCGTGTTGGGGTGTAGCAGCTCAGAAAGATATGGGGCAACGCCATTTAGGGATTTAAAAGTAAATAAAAGGATTTTGAAATGAATCCTAAAATGTATTGGCAGCCAGTGGAGCGAAGCCAAAGTGGGGGAAATGTGCTCATATTTCCGTATGCAAGTTAAAAGCCTTGCTGCTGTATTTGCATAGATGGACAATATCCATTAAACCTTAAACCTAAATCAATCTTTGAACAACCTGAAACATAAGGCCCAAAGAAAGAAGTAGCGTATGTGTATTGTAAATGTATATCCATTTATAAGTGCAGCAGACAGTATGTTAATAATGTTCCTAATTGTAAATACCTTTTTGACATAGGCTTCTGTAGTAATGATAGACAGTAAATGAAGAAAGTCTGCCATCAAGTGTTGAACAGAGATGTCACAGGTGCCACAGATGGAAACCCAAGCAGTACTTATTTTGTATTAGAGAAATAAGCTGTAGTTACGTTTCATACTGACACTTTGCAAATATTGCTCACTTGTAGTGTATCACCCATAGCTCATTAGAATATTCCATTAGCAACCGTCTTCACAAAGCTTTAGAAAGAGGTACTCTGCACCTTAACAGCATCAGAGAAGGAAATCATTACCTGTTATCATACACAGTTGGAATTTTAGAAATACCATACCATAGAAATGTCCAAACAAATACAATAGAAACTCTAAAGACTTGCAAGGGTGGGAAATATCTTTTAATAGCACAAAAGCACATCATTCAATGTTAAAATAAAACATATTGATTAATGCTGCTTCAATTAATTTATTTGACACATATACAAAGCAACACTTCAGGATTTGATTACATTTTCACAAAGATGTTGTAGTAAAATGTAACAAAAAACACGAGTTTAAGGGTTTTTTACACAATAACAATACTATGAATTTAACACATCACAGAAAAGTATAACCAACAGTTCAATAAAGAGAGAAACCAATTCACTTTGACATCATGTGACCATTTAGTTTCAACAAACACACAAGTGTAACGTTTCTGACTTGAGAATAACTGAATGTAATTATCAGTAACATATGTTTAATATGATACGGTTATCACAAGTCATCTCCTTAATGTAACAACTTGTTATAATAACCAGGCTCAAATATGTAACAGATATCCAAAATAACATGTTTTCATGTAAGCCAAAAACGTTTCTACTCTACCGAGGTTGACAGGGTGCAGCTGACCGGTTTGGCACTTGTCTGGTGTACTTCTGATAATGAACGGGAAGGCATTGGTTTTCCACAATATCACAAGCCAAAACCACAAATTGTTTGGCAATATTTACTTTTGTAACCCTGTTATTTTGATCCAATTTGACATGATATACCAGAAATGTTCTGTGACTGATACATAAGTTAGCTCGGTATCTACTTCTTTTTAACGGTTGTCCTTTGCCATTACAGATGTCCGTGACTCTTTCCTCATCCCCGCTCCTGAAGAAGGACTGCAGAGGTCTGTCGGTGAGTCCATGGTTCCTGATGTATCTGCACAACGAGATCATTGCAAAGTAAATGCCGTGGACAAAGTACAACACAAGGCATGTTCATAAAGCAGTTGTGTTATAAAACAATTCTATCACTTTACATGATATCAATATGAATCTTGATCTTATTAAAAACCATATTAAATTAACACACTGACTTGAACTCACATAAGTCATAAGACCTAACTCACCTTTCCCATTCATTGTAGTTCCTTCTGTCAAATCGGTCCCGAAGGATGTGTTTTCTAGAAAAGCTGTTGTACGCATTGTTATTCCTTATCGTCCGGCAAGGTGGTGGATTGATCGCATGAACAAAGGCAAAAGCAATCGTGAGGATGATCAGGGCAGTGGTGGTCATGCTTTCTAGAGCGGGAGAAGGAGAATATTTAAGTAAGGAAGTTAGTGTTTGTTTGTTGGTCAAAAAAACAAAACTCAATTTGTTTAGTCTCCCTCAAAACTGAAATCAAATACCAGGTTTAAGTTGAAATCCAATGTATAATAAATGATATATTATCTCAAATAACCATCCAAATGAAATATAAGGAATAGGTTCATTATAAGAAGGGTTGAAGATTTTAAAAGGACCCAGTCATGGCCTTTGAAGCTGCACTTCCTTGTTTTGCATTGAAAGACAAAGACCCAACAGCAGCAGATTTACTAACGTGGAGAAATGTTTATAACAACTCATCATATGATCAACCGAACTAACATTGATGGAGAAAGGTGAAAAATAAGTAAAAAACGTTTCTCTTCACCTTATTGTCTTGTTGTTTACTAAAAATACAAGAAGTATTACAGTTAAAAGACAACACAAACGGTGAGTCCTATGCTCGAATATGTTTTTATTACTTACGTGTTTGTAGGCGAGCGAGCAGCGATCTGTCCCACTTCGATCCGTCAGCTGGACGATTGAATCCTCAGCTGGATGGAGCTGCTTTAGTAGTTTCTAAAGAGGAAGTAGCCTTGATCTTCATCTTCTCAAACAAGCTGAGTCACTTTGTTCTAGTGAAAGACACACTAATACTGGGTTCCTCTTATGCCTCGCCTTGTCACGTAGTTCAAATGGTAAGAAAAACAGGCCCTTTACCCAGCAAGATTTACAGAGGAATACCGAGACGTTCCCAAGCTCATTGAGACATTACATTTTTGTAGTCTGAGCTTGGATAGGACGTGCCAGAGCTTCTTCTCCGTGCTCATTCCTGAGGTCTAAGCCCCTTTGAGGTGAGCCCGTCACGACCAAAAGACCATGACCATTGTTAATGGTTGGAAGGGTTAGGTTGTGGAAGAGCGTAGGGCTCCTCCGGAGCCCTGCGTGGTGCACTGGCTCTCGGTAAATAGGCGTTTAAAAAAACATTAAAAAACTCCATAAACATAGCCCTACTAAGACCTTATAAAAACCCTTTTAAAAGCATTATAAAAGCTCTGTGAGGACAATACCGTTTTAAAAGACTGGTTAAAAAGTGCAGGACGGGGCTGGACCACGGAACGGCGGCAGAGTATGTTAAAAAGCAGATCTTCCCAACCCAGGGTCTCTGGAGGGGGGCGTGTATGTGTGTGTGTGTGTGTGTGTGTGTGTGTGTGTGTGTGTGTGTGTGTGTGTGTGTGTGTGTGTGTGTGTGTGTGTGTGTGTGTGTGTGTGTGTGTGTGTGTGTGTGTGTGTGTGTGTGTGTGTCAATCAATCAATCAATCAATGTTTATTTATATAGCCCAATATCACACATGTTACATTTGTCTCAGTGGACTTCACAGTTTGTACAGAATATCAGTATGACAATACGACACCCTCTGTCCTTAGACCCTCACATCGTACAAGGAAAAACTTCCGGAGAAAACCCCCAGTTTAAAGGGAAAAATGGGAGAAACCTCAGGGAGAGCAACAGAGGAGGGATCCCTCTCCCAGGGCGGACAGACTTGCAATAGATGCCGTGTGTAAATTGAAAAGATAATACATTTGCATCATAGGTAGTCCAAATGTTTGGAAATGCATGTGTCTATAATAATAAGATGAATCCACGAGGATATCCATCCAGGACTTATGATCCAGGACCACAGCAGCAGGCACAGCCACGACTCAAGATCCAGTGCTCGCGATCCAGGACTCAGGACCACAGCAACAGGATCAGCCATGACTCCGGATCCCGGCGTATATAGACACCAAAAAAGAAATTTGGGGAAGCTGGGTTATTCGGAACATGAGAGTACACAGGTACAGACAGAGAGAAGGAAGAAGTAAGGTGTCCCCCGACAGACTAAGCCTATAGCAGCAAAACTAGGGGCTGAATCTAATCAGCCCTAACTATAAGCTTTATCAAAAAGGAAGGTCTTAAGCGTACTCTTAACGGATAGGCTGTCTGCCGCCCGAACACAAACTGGAAGCTGATTCCACAAAAGTGGAGCTTGATACGAAAAGGCTCTGGCTCCCATTGTACTTTTAGAGACTCTAGGAACAACCAACAACCCTGCATTCTTGGAACGCAATGCCCTAGTAGGACAGTAGGGTATAATGAGTTTTTTAAGGTAAGATGGCGCCTGCCCATTAACCTGTTACGCACGGCCCCCCGGTACCGGGCGGATAAATGCGTCATTTGCAGGAAACAACGTCTAAGGAATCTTAATATTTAATAAACTATGAATGTTTTATATCCATGTAACGGGAAGAAACTCAGCTAACTGATCTTTAAAAAAAAAAATCCAAAAAAACCCCACAATGCTAACACTCAGCCTCTGAATTATCCACGTGTGAAAAAATGTAACCTAAAACGGCACCTAAACTCACAATAACTCCCTTATTACTTATCCTAGATGCACAGCCAACCACTCGTTTTTGGTCTCCTGGAGACACAGAATCTGGGTGTGCCCACCTCAACACTCAGTGATAAACATTTGCGACGCTATAAACGAAAGCGTACATCATAACATGTGGAGCTAGGTAGCTAGAAATGCTAACATGGTTTACCTTGGTCAAAACTGGTCTTCAAGTGGGCCGGCGGTACCGAAGTGGGCCAGTCGAGAGTCCCGGGCTGATTTGTAGTCCCAGTCCGCCCCTGTGTGTGTGTGTGTGTGTGTGTGTGTGTGTGTGTGTGTGTGTGTGTGTGTGTGTGTGTGTGTGTGTGTGTGTGTGTGTGTGTGTGGATGTGTGCAGGTGTGTATGCGTGTGTGCATGCGTGTGCAGGTGTTGTGTGCATGTATGGAGCTCGTCCCAATGGAATCAGTAAAAGACCTTAAAGTGGACCTATCATGCTATATTTAAATGATATATTGTAGGGCCATACCTATATAAGGTATATTTATACGTTTCTGTTTTCAAAATACCAAACAGATCATGCATTTTAGCCATGCCTCATTTCGCTCTATGTGCTGTTTGCTGTCTACGGGTCTGATTCTGCTGACCACGCCCCCCTGCAGGAGAGGGGAGACGTGCTCTGATCAGCTGCTGGGCTGTCAGAAGAGGGGGAGAAAAAGAGATCTCCGTCCTCCGTGTTTTATTATATAGAGTCGTTATTCATTTGTTTTAAAGCTCAATAAATAACAAAGAAGACCTTTGACCGGCACTTTTCTAATTTTGTCCGCAAGATTTAAACTTTAACGGACATCTTGACCGGCGAAAGTAACTAAAACTGAAACTCTGCCGCACGGTCCCCTCGTTCCTTGGAAGAGGCGGAGAGGTGGGTGTTTGTCATCTGCTGGTGGACTAACCGGAGAGAATTACAGTGCTTGCCTCGACGGGGAGGGATTGCATTGAATTAAAGCAGCGGGAGCAAACGCTTGCCTCGGGGAGGGAGAAAAAAAGCCACAGCGGAGAATAAACAGAAGGGTAACCATGGTAACTATGGGCGGGAAGTCTTCTTCGCTGCTTTTGTGGCAGACTACAGCGCCACTTACAGGCCTGGCATATGTACTACAGCGTCTCCAGCGCTTTCGAGCAGCAATGGCCGGCTGTGGCCCAACCCCACATTCCCCTGATAGGTGGAGAGTTGGCCCAATTTATTTTTTAGAGATTTGGGTATGGAGGAAAATAGAGAGGGTTGTGTTTTCTGACACTTGGTGAGTTCCCTGGAACACCGGGGACACATATTCATGTATAAAAGACGTACAAAAGTGCATTTTGCATGATAGGTCCCCTTTAAATGAGAAGGGGATCTAAAATGGTTAATTTAAAAGTGATTATAGTTCTGTTAGTTAAAACCATGCATAAAATACATTTAAAAGTGAAAGTGCAAGTATTAAAACACAAGTGCAATAATAAAAATAAGAATAAGCTAGCTTTCTATTCCCCACAACGGTCCAGTGCAACGCTCCCACCACTACAGAAGCCAAACCAATTCACCTGTCGATTTCGCAATCCAATTACCCTAACCCCAGGATATTCAAAATCCATGATTTGGGGAGGCAATTGCTCCCAGTCGTCACAATAATGGGGAACAACCCTGAAGTTTCCCGGGAAGGACAGTCTTGTAAAATAATATCTTTTTGTTTTGTTGGATCTGTATGAAAAAAAATACCCAGCAGGAATTACTACTTTTTTTGGATATGTATTACTTGTCTAGATATAATACATGTACTAAGTTATATCTGCATTTTGTTTTGCAACCCCATCTTGCAGAATGACAGCTGTAAAGTGGGGTTTCGTAACGTTTTTCGCTAGCTTAAAACGTCAGCTTTTGCAGAAGTTGTCTGGAGAGCAGTTGATGTTACAGATTAACCGTTGAGCTCGTAGGAGAGATCTTAAAGATACATCTTCACTTGTTTATGGTCAGTCTGTAATTGGCCCACAATCTGCCTGCTATGCTCACAAGTGCGATTTTCCTTATTAATAATACCATCAACTTCCCTGTCAGAATCAGCATTGGGGTTGAGGGTGGTCCAGACAACTTGACTAAGAAGACAATATTTGGTCTAGACCAGGGGTCGGCAACCCCTGGCACGCGTGCCACCAATGGCATGCGGCACCGTAACCAGTGGCACACTAGGAATAAGTGGAATAAGTGTGCAAAATATTTAAATTTTATTTTCGGATCCTGAACGAGACCGCCGCCAGAGCGCGTCTCTCCGTTACCTGCAGAAGGAAGCCACGCACGCAATGCAGCCCCGCTCTCTTTAACTCCAGGCGACTTTCTGTCGCTTTCCTCCGTAATGCAGTGCTGATAATTTCACCACAGAGGAAAGCACTTCACAAATTGCATTACCCATAAGGAGCTGTAAAAATGCTGCAGTTTTTGCGTGGCGATCGATATCGGCCGATACTCACTCTCTGCCGATCGAGCGGTGCTCTCTAAAAAGGCCGATCGCGAGACGTAAAATACATGATACTTTTCTCTGTGTGCGGCAAAACAAGCTCGCCAAAATCGCTTCACCAGTCTGGCAGTATTTTAAGGTGTCCGAAAATGACAATAAAATAGCGGTTTGCAACGTGTGTGAAGCAGAAATCCTGCAGCTCTACCCGCTGTGACGGACCGGTGAGCGGAGCAAAACACACAAGAGTTAGACCTAACACACTTAGCTATTTTATCTACCTCTGGAACTAGTTATAAATATATTTATTCTTCACTGGTTCAAGGTTCAAGGTTCTTTATTGTCAATCTGACATAGCTACAGAGTAATTATGCAGTTGAAAATCTTATGTCACAGGCTTCTCCAACAATGCAACATAATAACATAATAACAATAAGAGCATGAGCATTACAAAAATAATAATAGTTATAAAATGAAAGTTATAAAAATGAAATAAAGTTATGATGTGGAATAGTGCAGTACGAGTCTATATACAAGTTATTGGAATGATATATATATATATTAGGTATTAGATACATACTACTGAGTAGCAGATGAATGTTTGATGTTGTTTCAACAGTTCAATTTTTTAACAGTCTCACTGCCCGCGGGAAGAAACTGTCTCCGAATCTTCTTGTCCTTGCCAGGATGCTGCGGTAACGTCTGCCAGACGGCAACAGAAAGAACAGTTTGTGGCTGGGGTGATGGGGGTCTTTGATAATCCGTAGTGATTTCTTCCTGAGCCGCTGGGAGTAAAGGTCCTCCATGGATGGCAGCTCCGTCCTGGTGATGTGCTGTGCAGTTTTCACCACCCTCTGTAAAGCCTTACGATCGAGGTCGGTGCAGCTGCCGTACCAGGCCGTCATGCTGCCAGTGAGGATACTCTCTATCGTGCACCTGTAGAAGTTGCAGAGTATCCTGGAATCCATTTTGAACCTCCTCAACCTGCGGAGGAAGAAGAGCCGCTGTCGAGCTTTCTTGGTGATGGTGGTGGTGTGAAGAGACCATGTCAGGTCCTCAGTGATGTGGACCCCAAGGAACCTGAAGCTTTTGACTCTCTCCACCGTAGTCCCAATGATGACGATGGGGGCGTGTCCCTCTCACTGCTGCTTCCTGTAGTCAACAATCAGCTCCTTTGTTTTGCTGATGTTGAGATGGAGGTTGTTATCCTGGCACCAAGATGTCAGGTTTTCGACCTCCTCTCTGTACGCCGTCTCGTCATCGTCTGTGATCTGGCCGATGACGGTCGTGTCATCAGCAAACTTCACAATGGTGTTGGAGCTGTGTGTGGCCACGCAGTCGTGGGTGAACAGGGAGTAGAGGAGAGGGCTGAGCACGCAGCCTTGATGGGCACCGGTGTTGAGAATCAGGGTGGAGGATGTGATATTTCCCACCCGCACTGCCTGGGGTCTGCCCGTCAGGAAGTTCAGGATCCAGTCGCAGAGGGCACTGTTGAGCCCGAGATCTCTGAGCTTGATGGCCAGCTTGGAGGGCACAATGGTATTGAATGCTGAACTGTAGTCAATGAACAGCATTCTCACATATGTGTTCCTGTTCTTCGGGTCCAGGTGTGAGAGGGCAGTGTGGAGGGTGAGGGCTATGGCGTCGTCTGTGGACCTGTTTGCTCTGTAGGCAAACTGCAGGGGGTCCAGAGATTCAGGGAGGGAGGAGGTGATGAATAATTTGACTAACCGCTCAAAGCACTTCATTATGATGGAGGTGAGTGCTACTGGGCGGTAGTCGTTGGGGCAGGTGATTTTTGTCTTTTTGGGGACAGGAATGATGGTGGAGTGTTTAAAACATGTGGGGACTACAGACTGCAGCAGGGACCTGTTGAAGATGTCTGTGAACACCTCTGCCAGCTGAACTGCACACACCCTGAGAACACGGCCAGGGATGCCATCAGGTCCAGGAGCCTTGTGTGGGTTAACCCTTTTAAAGGATTTACACACATCTGCCCTATTTAAAACAAAAGGGCAGTGTAGCTCCTGGTCCCTCTGTACCTCCACAGCCCGGCTGCTCTCAAAGCGTGCAAAAAAACTGTTTAGCTCATCTGGGAGAGATGCGCACGCAGACACTCCCGCAGCACCCCCCGCTGCTCCTTTGTAGTCAGTCATTGTCCTTAGTCCCGCCCACATATTCCTAGTGTTACAGCCTTTGAAGTCAGATTCCACCTTGTCTTTGTACTGTCTCTTTGCATTTTTAATTGCTCTCCGGAGATCATACCTAGACTTCCTGTACTCCTCCAAATCTCCCGCTGTGTGCGCGAGAGTGCGCGCTTTCAGCTTGCAGCGCACCTCACCGTTTACCCAGGGCTTTTGATTTGGGAATGTCCGTACAGAAACCTTCGGTACCACGTCATCGATGCATTTCCCAATGTAGCAGATGACAGTGTCCGTGTGTGTGTTGATGTTATTGTCCTCAAACACACTCCAATCCGTGGATGCAAAGCAATCCTGCAGTGCTGAATCTGACTCCTCGCTCCATCGTTGTACTGTTCTTGTAATCGGTCTGTCCCTTTTAAGTTTCTGCTTGTACGCAGGCAACAACAGTAGTGAGATATGGTCTGATTTGCCGAAGGGAGGGCGAGGGAGAGCCTTATATCCATTCCGGAAAGGGGAATAAACATGGTCCAGTATGTTTCCCCCGCACGTCGGGAAGTTGATGTGTTGGTAATATTTTGGCAAAACCTTCTTCATGTTGGCGGTGTTGAAATCTCCGGCCACAACGAACGCCGCATCTGGCCGTGAAGTCTTGGTTTTATCAATAATCCCAAACAGCTGATCGAGTGCCGTGTTGTTGTCGGCGGGTGGCTGCGGCGGGTTATACACTGCTGTTATCACAACAGATGTGAATTCCCTCGGCAGATGGAAGGCCCGACATGAGATCATGAGGTGCTCTAGCTGTGCGGAACAGTCCGATGAAATAATCTTCACATCTGAGCACCAGTTGTTGTTAGTCATTACACACACACCGCCTCCCTTACTTTTCCCCGAGTTTGCAGTCCGGTCCTGACGAAAAATAGAGAATCCATCAGGGGCAATGGCGGAGTCCGGGATAGCGGGGTTGAGCCAAGTCTCACTGAGAATTAACACGTTACAGTTCTTAATGTCCCGTTGAAAAGCAATCCGGCTTCTGAGTTCATCTAGCTTATTTTCAATGGATTGAACATTAGCCAGAAGAATACTCGGAAGAGGGGCCGATTCTCTCGTTTCCTCAGTCTGACCAGCAACCCGGCCCGGCATCCGCGCTTTGTCCTCTTCTTGCGTCTCTCAGGTAGAACAGCAACAGGTAGCCATGGTGAATCTCCATTGTTTGTCGGAGGGTTATTATTGTCCACGAAGTTTCGCAATTGGAGAAGTTCCTCTCTGCTATATTGTATGGCAGAGTAGGTGCGGTCGGCTAGCATGTTGCGAACCATGTTAAAAGTAAAACGGCAAAAGTAAAAAAAATATGTACAAAATACGAAAATGGGCAAAGTTGGAGAGGAGCACATAGACGATGCGGCCATCTTCACCGGCGCATCACTGTCACTCATTACTGGATCAGTGAGCTGCATGAGATACTGACAGGCTGTCAGGAGAGGGAGAGAGGGGGAGAGAGGAAAAGAGAGCGCTTCCGCCCATTTTTCCCGTGTTATTATCCAAAGTTAATGTAAACTTGAATAATGTAGGCTACTTCATTTGAATCTAACAATTACGTTGGTTGTTGTTTGTGGAAGCGCCAGTGAATGAGCCCCATTAACTGAGCCCCATTAACTGAGTTTTAAACATCACTTTTCACGAGTGTTTTCGTCGAGCTCTTCACCCCCCCCCCCCCGTTGATGATTCACGGTCGTCGGCACGCTGATAAAAAAAAAATTTGAATGGCACTTCATATCAGAAAGGTTGCCGACCCCTGGTCTAGACAGACAAAACAACACTCGTCGTTGGGCAACCCCACATTGCAGAATCTTGGCTTGTTTTTGGTCATGTTGCTGTTTTGCAGCCTTTCATTGGACCACAATCTGCCTATCATCCTGACATGGTTGATCTTTATTATTGATACAACCATCAACTTCCCTGTCAGAAGTCAGCATTGTGGTTGAGGGGGGTCCAGACAACTTGACTAAGAATCTCATATTTGGTCTAAAGGGAAAGTGAACAGTGAACAGTGAACAGCTCCAAAACAACACTCTTATTCAATAATGTTCTCGAACAAGTTTCCCTTAGGCCAGGGGTGCCCAACCTTTTTTGAACCGAGAGCTACTTTTAAAGTTGCCAGTCTGCCGAGATCTACCAGTCCAAATAGAGAGGTGTAGCCATTACTGACAGCCTACTACCAGGTAAATACACACTTCTACTTGTATAAAACTGACCTTTGTACGATTAATACTTCATAAAATACTGCAGATCCTTTATCTTACCTCTTTCTAATCTACACACATACAAGTATTTAACTGAAGCTACACAACAGTGTTGTTGATACAGAGTTGGAGTTTATTCACACGTCACATACTACAGTGGGTAATGTTTTCAAGAAACATTGAACAGTGCTGCCACATATGACACAGGAAAAAAAGAAAAGACTCTGAACCCTTCCTTTGCCATTATATACAAATAGTGTTGCTACAAAAGTATAAATTAGGCTTACTAATAATAAGACAACTCAGATCTGAAGCTACACAGGAATCTGCTGCCAACGTGCAATAAAAAAGACAAGATTAATAGAATCAAACCCTTTTTTTGTTGCATTTTAGTAGAGTATAAAAAGAAATGCCTTTAAAATAGGATGCAAGCAACACCAGTTTCTTAACCTGAATTGATAATAGACTATAATCAATTTAAGTTTGCATTCTTATACCATTGTGTACAATAATTATAATGAATAAGTTCAAACAAACTAAAACTTACAGCTGATTAATAACGGTATCTAACTTGAGTTTTTATTATATCAAAAACCTGTTGAAATGCTACTGTTATTTTTACTGTCCCCAAAAGTGAGGTGAGCTTCCGGTTTCGCTATGAGTGGTCGCATTTTCGAGAGCTCCCGCTTTGGAGGTTATTCCTCACGATTTTTTACATATTTCATCCTCCTGACAATATGGATTATGGACTCCTACCTCAACTCATCAATGAGGCAACATCACTTAGAGAAGGAGAGTAGTGAAAGCAGGGATAAAATGAACCACAATGACTTTTACCTTCTCAACGGCTGGGAAAGGAAACACCTCGCTTTTGGAAGTGCAAGCATTCATGCATTATTAACTGCAAACCCGACGCGAAAGTACTTACCCCCGTCAGGCAAACTAGACCGAAGAAGTATGATCGTCTTGGTCTTATTGTTAGCGGGAGACATCCATCTGAATCCGGGCCCGGTGCAGACAAGAAGCCATTCCTGCAGGCTCGAGGAGCTAGCATCACAACTAGCATCACAACTAGCATCTCTTCCGCTACAGCAACAACTACGCGACGACAACAGAGACCATGGAGACAGCGGAGACCGAGGAATCAACGGAGACTTCGACATTCCCCCGGGGACGCCTCGGCAGACAGACACGCATGAGGCAGTGACGAGAGGAAGAGAACCGAGATCCGAGGGAACAAATATCCACCATGTTGTTAGCCACCCTGCTAGCATATCGACGGCTAAAGCTACAACGGAGCCTCCCTCCCCCCACCACCCCACCGCTCCAAGCACCCACGGCAGGCCGCAAGCCGTTTGCTGTAACGGACAAAGACAAATATCTTCAAGCTGACGACATTATGCATTAAACAACAAAAATGGACTACATATTTTTCATCTGAACACTAACAGCCTGAGACACAAACTGGCTGAACTCAGGCAACTGTTCATGAACGGTAAGGCAAGCATATTATGCTTTTTCTGAGACCAAATTGGACAATTCCATTACAGATTCAGAGATTGAAATTGAAGATTATCTTGTAGTGAGAAGGGACAGGAACGTGAATGGAGGTGGTGTCTGCATGTACATACATAAAGACACCAATTTCAAAAACCGTACTGACCTGCATCATGAAAATATTGAATCTGTGTGGGTTGAAATTCTTTTTGACAATGCTAAATCTGTAATAGTCGGGACAATCTATAGACCACCGGAACAGAGTGACTTTTATGATACATTAGATGGGTGTTTGGCTGATGTGGGGGATGTAGAGACAATTATTATTGGAGACTGGAACACGGATATGCAACGTAAAGACACGTCCGTCTTCAAGTCCTTCAGTAGGATTTGTGATCTGCACGGCTTCAGCCAGCTAATCACCCAATCCACCCGGGTATGTGAAACAACACAAACTACCATTGATCTCATTCTGACCTCTGACAGGTCCAGGATCTCCAATAAAGGGGTTATAGCATGCGGTTTAAGTGATCATTATATGATATTCTGTACCCGCAAAAAGCTAAACAAAAGGCCGGCTGTCACAAAACAGTCATATCTAGAGACCTCAAAAACTACTCTAGCGAGGCCTTTAACCTAGAACTGGAGAGCCTGGACTGGTCAGATGAGCTCAGTGGTACACAAGTTGAAGAAACATGGCTTGGTTTCAAAAACAAATTCTCTGCAATACTCAATGATTTGGCCCCCCTAAGAACAACCAGGGTAAAAAATCGCGCTGAGCCGTGGATGCACTCCGGCATACTGACCGCCATGAAAACCAGAGACAAAAAATGCTCTGAGTTTCATAAAAGTCAGTCAATGCTTTCCAAAAGCACGAGCAGTGAACTCCAGGCCCACGTGACTGAACTAAAAATTGAAAGAAACAGACTAAGAAATGACGTAAGCTCCATGATCAAAACTGCCAAAAGAATTTCATCAATGACAAAACTGAGGAAAACAAAAATAAACCCCGTGAACTTTGGAAATTACTCAATAACCAGCTTGGCTGCAGTAAAAAACTCAAAACGAGATTTTCAAACGTAAACATAAAGACAGATAACAGGCTCATCACAGACAAACTGGATGTGGCCAAGTACTTGAACATTTTTTTTCACTACATAGCCACAACTCTTGTAAATAAATTACCCTCCCACTCAGGGCTTTTTGGAGTAGATCACATCATGACCTACTACAAAAACCTAGGGGTACGCAAAGATGATTTCAGTCTAGCAAGGGTAACAACAGCAGAGGTACTCATTAAACTGAGCGCCCTCAAACCTAACAAGGCCACTGGCCACGACAATATCCCCTCCAAATTCCTCAGAGACACAGCAACCGCCATCTCACCAGTCATAGCTCACATAATTAACCTCTCCATAAAACAGGGAAAAGTACCCAAAGACTTCAAAATTGCAAGAGTAACCCCCCTGCACAAAAAGGGCAGCAAATTGGACCCAGGCAACTACCGCCCTGTTTCTATACTTACCTCCATCTCGAAAGTCATGGAAAAAATAGTATATGAACAGGTCGAAAAGTACCTCGCAGAAAAGAAACTAATCTATGAATTTCAATCTGGCTTTAGAACATCCCACTCCACTGACACATGCCTTCTTTATTTGAACGACCACATCAAACAAGAGGTGGACGAGGGTAAATACTGCGGCATGGTGATGCTGGACCTACAAAAGGCTTTCGACACTGTCAATCACCCCATTCTGATTGACAAGCTAAAAGCAATTGGTTTTGATAAACTATCGGTGAGCTGGATGCAATCCTACCTGGAGGGGAGAGAACAGATGGTGGAGGTAAACGGTACTCTGTCCCCCCCCCTCCCAGTGAGCTGTGGTGTTCCACAAGGAAGCATATTAGGTCCGTTACTGTTCCTAATTTATGCAAATGACATGTCATCAGCATGTGACTGCAACTTGTTCCTGTTCGCGGACGACTCAGCCCTGCTGGTCTCTGACAGGAGCAGATTGCAGGTTGAAAAAACCCTCAGCTCCGAGCTCGGCAGAATCTGCACCTGGCTCGCCGATAATAAATTATCATTACACCTGGGTAAAACAGAGTCCATTCTCTTCGGTTCGAAACATAATCTCAGCAAATCCGACGACTTCTCAGTTGCAGTGGGTGACATTATTGTCACAAGTAAGAAGGAAATTACATACCTAGGATCTATTCTTGAGGCAAACCTCTCCTGTGACAAAATGGCATCCAATGTAATAAAAAAGTCAATCAAAGAACTAGATTCCTATACCGGATCTCCTCTCTGGTAAACAAAAACACCCTGAAAAACTCTGGCAGGAGCACTCATTCAAGGGTACTATGACTATGCTTGCACGTCATGGTACCATAGCACCTCCAAGGCGCTAAAAATAAAACTTCAAACATCGCAAAATAAACTGGTCAGACTACTGCTTGACCTTTCATCTAGAACCCACCTCACCTCTGCCCACTTTGACAACCTAGGATGGCTTAGAGTAGACGACAGAGTACAGCTACTTGCAATGGGCCTGGTCTACAAGATCCACTACACCTCTATGGTACCCATGTACATGTCAAAATTCTTCCCAAAGGTCAAGGAATACCATGATCATAACACCAGAGGGAGCTCCACAAATCATGTAAAACCCAGATTTGGCACAAAAAAAGGGGAATACACGTTTCGCAATTATGCCACATCAAGGTGGAACGCTCTTCCCACAACTGTAAAGGAAAGTAAAACTATACTTACCTTCAAAACCTCTCTTAAAGAGCACCTTCGGGGGAAAGCATTGCAAAACTGGCCCCGGTAATGGTACAAATCTCAACCTGTCGTACAATGGACAGCTTCCCCCCCCCCATCTATGTATATACTCGCATTTTAGACTCTGTTACTAACTGTATATCTGTAGACTTGGTATGTCTTAAATGTCCGGTTAGGATGTATTAGAACGAAATCTAAAATGAAAATTGTAAATAAGCCATCTGTATGTAAAAAACCACCTGTATGTAAATTGTAAATAAGCCATCTGTATGTCAAATATGTCTTATATGTCTTAAATGATATGATCAGTGGCGGCTGGTGGAAAATATTTTAGGTGGGGCTGTGGAAATGGTGATCAAACAATACTAGAGGGGTCCGGGGGGATGCTCCCCCGGTAATTTTTTTTGAGAAAAGACCCCTTAAATCATGACTTCTGGTGATGTTAGAGGGGGGGAGAAGGACAATTTGAGGCTTAAAATTATGAGAAGACTGATCAATACCTCCATAACTTCAGTGTGGTTAGCTATGAATCTTCCAAAACTTCCAAACACCTTGTCCTGGACATAGTTTCTACAGCATAAACTGTGCAACAGTACAGTAGGCCCACACAAACTGCAGAACACCGGGGCTTTGGGAATACTGATTTAATTCCCATTTAACCTGTTAAGGGGCTTTTTTTCCCCCATTTTTTTTCTCACGAAACTGTGTCTCAGGGCTTCTTAAAATGTAATAAACTATTCATGTGTCCTACTCAGAGGAAACGCATCTAACTGATGATATGAACCATGTTTACCGAAACAAAACACAAGTCTCACAAGAAGCGTCTAAATGAGCCCTGAGCGAAAAAATGCTAACGCACTCTAGGTATAAATCAATCGATATACTTATCGGATATGCACAAACAAGTTTACAAGCTGAGATTCCACATATTCTAGAAATATAAGTATCATCACTGAGCGTTCAGAACTCGCGACAGGGGAAGCAAATACAGACATCACACGATGTAGCTTTAGGTAGCAAAACATGGAGATATGCTCACCTTTTGCAGAATAACAATTCTGATCAAAACGAGAAAAACGCAGCTGAAGGTTAATCCATAGGTTAATCCAATGTGTCTGTCACTTTGAAAAATGATTGATGATCCATAATTCCATTTTTATGTCAAAAACTTAGTTTTCATTAGCTGTAGCTTCCAGAGTGTATGACAGCTTCCTGTTTTGTCTCCTTGGATACGAGTCCAAACAACTCACAGACTGCACCGGGCGCTCACGTAGGAGCCCTGTGACCATCATATTTGACGACGCTGATTGGCTGAAATTATGTTTTCGCGGCATAGTTTACACGTTACAGATAGCAACAGTCAGCTGCTAGTGGCTGCTGCTGCACTGGTTGAGGGCTCCTCTCTTAGCGCCCAGACGAGAGAAGGTACACGGGCAAGGCCAGGCAGGAAACATGTGACTTATCAGTAACTTTAGACATCGTAACACAATTTTAAACGAGATTTTATTGTAGATTATACATTTTACTGATACCAATTATATAATATTTACCTTGTTCATTAAAAATAAAAATAAAAAAAAATATTTTTTTTTAAATATATTTTTTGTTTTTATTTTTATTTTTATTTTTTAATATGGGAAGAGGTGGGGCGGCGCCCCTAGCGCCCCTATGGACCGGCCGCCACTGGATATGATGAATTGGAAATGGGGGACCCTGATGTAAACAAGACGAAAGTCTTTCTCTGGTCTGCATCCCCTTAACAATTGTATGTTTTGAGCTGTACTGTACTGTACCCAATATACAAGCTGTTAATAAACTTTTCAATCAATCAATCAATCAAAAAGCGCGTCGGCAGCCTCCAGGAATGCTTCTTTCACAACTTCGCCGTCTTTGAAAGACTTCATGTGTTTCGCAAGAACGTGACTGACACGATAAGATGCTATGGTAGCAGCCTTGCTCTTGTTGTTGGGCCTGGTGAAAATGGACTGCGGTGCATTTAGCTGTCCTTTCAGGTCCCTCACCTTTGGGAGCGTAGGGCAGAATTAGGAGGGAATTCCATCTCGTAGCGTTTGTGCACTGTTTTGAAATGCCGCTCCTAAATTACCCTTCTTCGGTAAAGCCACGCTCGCATTGCAGATGAGACAGATGGACTTTGAATTGGAATAGATACAAAAATAATCATCCTCCCACTCGGAGTGAAAATTATATATTTTGGGCTTTTTTGCTTCTGCCATAATTGCGGTCTTGTGTGTGTGGGGACTGTCACTCCTGTTGACACGGACAACGTCAGCAAAATAGTGCCCACTGCCTACCAGCCACGCCCCGACACATGGGGTCACGCCGGCCAATCACAAAGCTTTGATGTGTTCATGTGCATTATTCTGGCACAGGAAGATTATGTTATAGGACATTAACGATAAAACTGAATATTGTTGTTCTATTTTTAGACACATCTCGCGATCGACTGGGAATCTCCCCGCGATCGACTGGTTGGGCACCCCTGCCTTAGGCAGTAATCGTCAGCTTTCACAAGAAAATGATCCCTGTGTCCTTGCATCAACTTTATCTTGGGGCAGTGGTGGAAAAGTCTGTGTTTTGGGACACGAAAGGTCACCGGTTCAAGTCCCTGAAAGACCAAGTGCTACAGAGGTGTCCCTGAGCAAGGCACCGTTCCCTACACTGCTCCCCGGGCGCCGTACATAAGGCAGCCCACTGCTCCTAACACTAGGGGGGGGGGTCAAATTATGGTAAATGTCCCCTCTGTGGGACGATTAAGGGTTCCTTCTTCCTTTGCTGGAATGTGGTTTCTGTCTGTTGTCAGAAAGTCTGAGCTATCCAAACATCTATTAACATGAAATGTTCAAATGTAATGAAACACAAAGCTGTTGCTCAAACAATAAAGAGTCTGAAAATGCCTTCTTTAGTGATTGCTTTGTTAAGTTCTTTATGCTGCAAAGTTCACAGTGACTTGTCATCTTTTACCCAGGATATCTAAAGCAACTGTTAAAAATGGACAGTTAACAGTTTGATTTTATTCAGTACGGCAACAAAAGGCAAAAGTCAACCCAACTGGATAGAAATGATTCTCATAGCTTACAAAGAGGTTTATCATCACGCTTGATCTTATCCTAAAGAGAGCAAACACTGCATTTATTTTGGGGATCTGGGCCTCCTTAGATTATATAGGTATTAAGTATTTAAATATTATCCATTTAAATATAGCACTTTGAGTTTTGTTCACGCAAATGAAAAGAGCGCTTATAAATACAATTAATTATTATTATTATTATTATCCATAAAATGTAAATTAAATAAATTCTGACTCCCATTATGGTTTATGAGCTTTTAAAGTTAGGAGAGACTAACTTTTTTTTGTTTGGAAAGGCAGGCGAAGTCGCCTACCTGCAAACCAAGGTCATTCCCTTCAGACTAATCTGTGCTTTGCACTGTACAGTTGTAGAATAATGCAGAGTATTGCCCAGATGAAGAATTGCACTGGTTATGTAGTCGAAGTATAGAAGTTATGTCTCAAAGCTGTGTCAGAACTAATATTTCCACAGGTATCAATTCACTTTTAATATGTTGCAAATTACATAAAACGAACTTGAGAGAAATCAGCATATTGTGCCGACCTTTGACCACAGCACATTGCATGATGGGGCAGATAACTGGGCAAATACAGGGTCCATGCATCTGTAGACAGACACAGGACTAGTTGTTGGTGAACTTAAGTGCAAATACAAACGTTTGGGGAATCAATGACACCTTTAGTGTTTTTGGTTCAAATAAGTTCCAGAAAAGAGTGAATAGGGATATGATTTATTTAGATGCAGACACAATGTTTTATGTTTGTTGTGCTGCATGTCATTAGTCATACCTGTAGTCTGTGTTCTGTTTATGTGCCTGACCATAATCCACTTGAGTGGATGAGCAGATAGGGTATTTGTTTTAGTTAACATTTCTCTCGGCTGTCAATGATTAACGGCTTGCCAGAAAATGCGGTCAATACTATTTTCTCATTGCAAAATAACCCTTTTATCAAAACTGATGTTAAACATTAACAGGTCACTTTAAACAACATAAAAGCAGCCAGAGGGATCACATCATTTAAAGTTCAGGTGACTTAGCGACGTTGTATCAACTTACAAAATGAGATTGACCATTGTGCTGATTGTGTCGCTGTTTAGTGGCTTAATTTTGGCCCCAGATGATGGTAATGCCAGTGGTACACAGTCATGCGATGCTTGTGAAGTAAGTGAGAAACTAAAGGCTATGGAAACCAGACTGATGGAGAGTGAAAACCAGATTGTTGAACTGAAGAACAAAGGTAGAGTGAAACTTTTACCCGGGAATATTTAAAGGCGTTAGTGTTGGATGTTTTGTGATCTAATTAACAACTGGAAAAGTGTGGAAATACACAAAATAATAATAATGTGATAACAATGTTTTGTTTTGTATAGAAAAGAAAACAGTAGTATTCAGTGCAGCAACAGGAGGAGGAAATACAGCCATTGGACCCTTCAACACAGAAACAACTGTAATCTTCAGAATTGTGATTACAAACATTGGTGGTGCCTACAGTCCATCCACAGGTAACTCAGTCACTTGCATGCTGTTAATTACCAGCTACTGTGCTATAACAGAATCAGGGAAAAAAAGAAGACTTCCATCCTGACTGATAAAATACAGGTCGAAAAACGTATTGAATGCTTAAGAATACTGATGGTTTGTGATAATAGTTTTTAATCAAAAGCAATGTGACCAACACCCTGTTATTTCCACAGGTGTCTTTGTTGCCCCGGTTGCAGGTGTTTATTACTTTACCATCTTCTTTCATGCCGGAGGGAGCCAACAAGCTGGGTTAAGGCTCCACAAGAACAATGACTTAGTGGTCGCAACCTTTGATCACCGTTGTACCTCTGACGTATCTGACAATGGAGGAAACGCAGTGTTCCTGCAGCTTGTTCAAGGAGACCAGGTGTATGTGCGCCTGGGTGTAAACATGAATGTTTGGGGAAGCGACCATCATACAACCTTCAGTGGTTTTTTGGTCACTGAAATGTGAGAATCTGTATCTCTGTAGTCATTCCTGCTTGAGGGTGGCTGACAAAGTCTGAGCTCTCCAAACATCTATTAACATGAAATGTTAAAATGTAATGAAACACAAAGCTGTTGCTCATACAATAAAAAGTCTAAAAAAATGTCTTCATTAGTTATTGATTTATTGTGTTCCATATGTTGCAAAGTTGGCAGTCCTTTTTCAGAATATCTGCAGAAATAGGGCATTGTGCCTTTACATTTGAAGCTCCATCAGATTCAAACAATCAGCCCTACTCCATACATTTTACTTCTATCATTTTTACTTTTTATTTGAAATCTACACTAGTGTATACATGTTTATTACATGGTTTAGTTGAATACTCGATTCTGATTGGTTAATTCAGAACACGTGACACATTGTTAATCCAGAACAGACAGACCGCTGTCAAGGATTTATTGACCGTTGTTAAGGACGCTCACATCTGCACAAAGAATTCCGGTCGATTTATCTGTATACAGTTTGGCTGAAAAGCAAACTGCATGCAGCTGAACACCTTCATGCAGATCTAGATCCCTCCGCTTCACATCGGGCTCCTGATCTGCCTGTCGGTGTTCTTTTCCCCATAATGACCGCCTCGCTGCACATTATCCCTTACATATTACATGCTCTGCAAAGGTGAAAACAAAGGTAACACACATGCATTCATGTGTTGTTTGAATGAATGTTTTAGCTCCACATTATCACTCTGTAGTATCAAGAATTAAAATCAATGATTGTTAACAAGTCATTTATTATATCCTCATTCCTTGTCGCTTGTCTGTACATTTTCAAGTGGAACTCCAGGGAGTTATTTTGAAAAGAAATTTTCTGCCATTAAAGTTAGGTTTCAGAACAGATAAATAAATAAAAAAGATCTAACCACTATTCCCCAAAGAAATATAGGGCAGCATCTCACCTGGAGTACTGGGTCCTTACAATCTAAATTGCCAGGTTTTTAAAAGCCTATAACACGACCCAGCATTGCAAGAAAATGCAAAAGTTAACTAAGCTGAAGATAATTTAAAAAAAAAATGTTAAGCCTACAAGGTCCTTGATGGTCAGGCACCATCTTAGTAACCTAAGGCTCTCAACCTTGCCATAAATTCACGAATATTAGTTGTTTGGAGAAACTAATGACATAATGGTAATCTAAGTTATTATTTTCTTGCCTGAAAAAGTGTTTTAACTAAATATCAGTTTGTCTAAAAGCTTAAAAACAGTTTGTTTGGCAGGTAAGGGTTTATAAAGCTACCAATGCTATGCTACTTGGAAGATCTTACTGGATCTGCCTTTGTTTTAATATACGTTCAAATTATAATTTTTCTCATTCGGATTGTCTGTTGCAGTTTGATTATTTTCAAATAATCTATACACAAAACCCATATTGCACGTCTGTCGTCTTTCTATCTTCCATCCCTTTTAACCGTGGGGTTTCCTCTCTAAGGGTCTAAGGACAGATAGTTTTGTATGCTGTAACGCTAGATTTTAGTTTACATTGTAAGGGTTCATCTCACAGACTGAAAATGTATATTTCGGGGAAATTATTAAGTTATTCTTTAAGCAGTCATGTAATAAGTGGGATAATTATACAGGTTTGTTAGTGTAAAATGAACCCATTCAGTGTCATGCATCACCTTGTATGGCTAGTTTCGGCAATAAAGACCTTCTAACTGTACATGGACACATTTTTGTTAACATTCCTCTAGGAGGCCATTGATTAACTGATTGCCAAAAAATGCAGTAAATACTTGTTGTTCTCTTTGCAAGAAAAGCCTTGTTTCAAAGCTGATGTTAAACATGAACAGGTCTCTATAAACCATATAAAAGCAGCCAGACAGAGGGATCACATCATTCAGAGTTTTGGGGATTGATTGACTTTGTATCAACTTGGAAGATGAGTTTGATCAATTTACTGATTCTGTCGCTGTTTTGCGGCCATATTTCGGCCCATAATGATGGTAATACTACTATATTAGGAAGTCACTTAGAAACACAGGAATGCTTTCCTGACATGTGCAAGCTCCTGAGAGAGTTTGATGCAGTAAGTGAGAAATCAAGAGTTATGGAGACCAGGATGGAAGATGGTGAAACGAGGCTGAAGGACACCGAAACGAGACTGATGGACACTGAAACGAGACGAGACTGATGGACACTGAAACGAGACTGATGGACACTGAAAACCAGACTGATGGACACTGAAACGAGACTGATGGACACTGAAACGAGACTGATGGACACTGAAAACCAGACTCTTGGACTGATGAACAAAGGTAAAGTGAAACTTTTGTTCTGATTCATTTAAAGACCTCTCGGTAGAATTATGTTCGGATTATCCAATGGAAAATTGTTGAAATGCTACGCTAAATGTAAATGATAATGACATTATAATGTGTCTTTGTACAGAAATGAAGACGGTCATATTCAGTGCAGCAACAGGAGGAGGAAATAAAGACATCGGACCCTTCAACACAAACATCACGTTTTACATTACAGTACATTACATTACATTTCAATTAGCTGACGCTTTTATCCAAAGCGACTTACAATTACCAATTACAGGGACATTCTCCCTGGAGTAACTAAGGACCTTACTCAAGGGCACACTAGTGGTGGTGTTCCTGGCGGGATTTGAACTCACAACCTTCCGACCGGACTGAGACCACTTATTTTTAAAGGACCTTGGTACATCAACAAATACAACGTCAATCATGTTTTATTGCTTTAGTTTTTACAAAACCCCTGAAGAGATATATAAAAAGTTTCACAAATATAACTTGTAATAATGGCTTTTCACTTAATAACATAAAACATTTTGTTATAACTGTCAATAGTTATATGTAGAGAGAGTCATGCATGGCGGTGTAACAGATAATCTGGAACTACAAAAAAGGATCTGTAAAATGTAATTTAAAAAATAAAGAAAATACAGTGTGCAAGAGTTAGGGGTTATATCAAGTAAAGATAAATGGTAGAATGTAAACAAGTACATTTTCTATTGCATAGTACTTAATTTAACCATTTGAGGAATGTTATGCTTTTTAGTCGAAGCAGTTGACAGCTAAAGTTAATTCCAAAATGTGGATTTTGCATACAAAACATCAAATCCATCTGTGTGGTTGCAAGCTAACCGCTAACATTAGCTTTTTCTGTTTGTCTGATAATTCTAAGATCCTGTTCAGGAGGAATTAAAAGCGAGTGAACTGGTCTGTATAGGGTCTCCTACTCTAAACAATAAACAGTCCTTCTTATAATGACCGATGGAAACACAGATTAAAGTTTGAAGTTAAAAAAATGTGTTTTTCGGATGCTATTCTGCTCCTGCTAATGTTAGCTTAGCTAGTGTGTCTGTTAGCTTAAGATACACATGTCTGATAACAGAAATTCTCCATTTAGTTAAAAGATATAGTTAGAAACGAACAAGATTTAAAAAGTGTCCATTTATGACAGCTAGCAGGAGCGACCATGCTGACTCATACCGAAAGGGGATAGCCTACAACCCGTTTGAAGTGACCGAAGTGAACAAACTGTTACTGATTATTCAAGGCTTTGGACATTATTAAAATATCATTAAGGATAATGTAGGTACACACACTAATCGTTTTAAAAGTTTAAATTCAAACTATTTAACACGTAAAACTGATCGTAGACTATCTCAGATGGCCAGACCAAAACCCTAGATTTAAACCCTTTGGTAGTGTCATTAAATATCATGTACACCTGGACTGATATTTACAGTGAGTGGTGCATTTTAAAGTGGACCTATTATGCTATATTGGAACATATATTGTAGGGTCATACCTATACAAAACATGTCTGTGAAGTTTTTTGCTTAAAATACCAAACAGATCACCCATTGTAGCCATGCCTCATACTGCTCATTCCCCTCTTTTGCAGCCTTGTTAGAGAAACGCGGATTTTGGGTCCTTAGCTTAAAAAAATAAAAGAAAGAGGAGGCGGAGCTAATGCCTGATCAGAATTCTACCGGAGATAAAGTTAAATTCTGCTGTGATAAAACGCCATCCTGTTCTAAACCAAATCAAGGATTATTTCGGAAACAGTATGGAGCTCAAATGCTTTTTCTCTTGCGGGTTCATCACAAGGTGAGTTCCTTTTTTTATATCCTGCTTTTTAAACACATGTGCTCTACAGTACAGGTTGGCTCTGAGTGTTAGCGAGGCTTGCTAATGTAAAAAAAGACGAAATTACGTCCAAAACACGTCAGGCATTGTTTCTGATGGCAACTTTCTGTGGGTCCGCCGCCGATTTGACGTCATATCGGCAGCGAATCTGTATCCGCTCGTTGTACCACAGTTTTTAAAAGATTTGGGTACGGAGGAAAAGAGAAAGGGTTTTATTTTCTGATGCTGCGTGAGTTCCCCAAACTCACGCAGCGAACTTTACACATATTTATGTATAAAATACATAAAAAAGTGAATTTTGCATGATAGGTCCCCTTTAACTTTTAGTGCACCGGTAACTATTCACTTCATATAACTACAACTGCTTCTTCACAGGAGAGATAATCAGAGGATGGGAGTTTTTCTCATTTTGTTTAGGATGTGGACTGAAATATGGAAGAATCAGATCGCTGAACATGCACTCGGTAAACGTGTAGATGTGAGATTGAGCCATCACATTGTAGAAGGACACGAGACGTTCCTCGTAATCCACAAACACTCCGACCTTTTCAGGTTTCTCTTTCAGGGGGAGGCTGACTGGTGGTACTGTCAGGGCTGCGTACTTTTTGTCTTCGTAATGCACGACTACCCAGTAACCGCTCTCCGAGTTCACAGAGAGTTTCCCCTTGCGATTTGCATTGCGTCGTGCCACACCCAGGTCCCACCCCGACTTGTTGGTGACCTCCACCTCCCAGTATGACTTCCCAGAAGTCAACCTGTTGATCCCCAGGATGCTGCCCAACACGTCGAACCTCTGCGGAGCATCGGGTACTTTTTGGTCATTTCCTCCATCACTAACTGTCTTTCCATCGGGGGAAAGCACAAGGCACTGGTGGGCTGTGGTTGGGTCCAGCTTTACATCCACTGTGGTTGAGGAGATAAATAGAAACAGGGTCATCATGCACTTCATATGGATGACACAAACTACATGCTGATGCTTTTAATTTTAACTTGTTAAATTCAAGTATAACTACTTCATAAAGAAAGCAAATATTAAGAAGTCTTGAGAGGTTTTAAAGCTTTAAAATGTATAACTTCCACAATATTGCTCTACAAGTAGGACCAAATCATTGTTTAAGGTCACAGCTTGTTCATAGCACAAGGTGGAGATTGTCCTCCCTAGAAAAAACACTGTTTCATATTTTAAGAAAATGCCTCTAGTGACTAAGTGGAGAGTTATGTGATCAAAAAGTCTAACTTTAAGACTGCAAAGAGTTTGTTTGTGGAAAATGTTTTACCAAAAATGGAGGGGTATGCTCAGTGGGTCAGACATGAAATGCTCTCAACAAACAAATGCTGATGAAACTGAATTCAACCATTCAACAGATCTGCTTAATATCTATATAGGATATTATCACTCCTCTTGTGAGTGCCTAGACGTGTTTTCTTTCAAACCATGACCAGGTTTCAATGTTTAATTACTGCCATTTTCTCTTTATATTCTGGGTCACACACCTGCATATCTGGGAATCCTCTTGAGTTCTGTGGATAGAGAAATCTTGTTACTATGATTTAAAAACATTACATTATATGCAATAGGCAATGGATAGGCTTTTGCTTTAAATGTAACGCCTGTAGAATAAGAAAAACATCTTCATTCAGATTGGTTCCCGATGATTCGTGTTTTATTATTTGCGAAACTCAAAGAAAGCAATGGTGCTTGAGTTTTCACGTTTTAAAGTCAAGAACATACCAACAGAAGAGAGTTTTTCCAGTTCCTGGTGAATTTGTTCCATCATGCTTGATATTGTAGTTCTCAGTGACCCAAAGGAGAATGAAGTGTCAACAGTGAAATTTTTCCAATCTCGAGATTCATCCAGGAATGTTTTAGGAAGAGCCTGTGGGATAAATGTCACATTCTCAGTATACACCTTTTAGTGTCCCCTGGATCTGGATATTTTCCGTGCATACTGAGATATGGGGCGAAGCCTGCGAGCTAGTTCAGGCAGTCAACTCGGGCACCAATGAAACATTAACACGTGACGCACCTCGTCCTCTTACAACCAACCAAACACATTCTCCTAAACATGCCGCTCTATTTAAGCTGCCAGGTCTTCCTGCCTCTGCCTCGCTATGCTGCTGCTGCCACTGCTGTGTTCACTTGCTATTGCTGCGTTCATGTTCATGTTCCTGCTGCTGTGTGTCATGTTGCTGCTGCTTGCCTGACCCACCACCACCCCAGCTCCACCCCAGCTCCACCCCAGCTCCACCCCAGCTCCATCCCAGCTCCACCCCAGCTTCCACCTGTAGGCTCGGGGGATAGTTATCTAATCATCACTCAATGTTCTTTGTAAATCTGTGGAGTGATGAGGCCCGAGCCTAGACGCCAAACTCAAACTATATGCTGCTATAATAAACATATTAAGAACACGTGAGTTGTCTGACTGAACTAGCATTATAGAGGCCAAATGACTTGTTTAATGGTAGAAAAATGCCAAAAGCTTGGATGTCTTACCTGCAAGTCGGCATTTTTGTCCAACTCATCAATGGTCTTCCTGATTTTGTCAATTTCATTCTGCAGCTTCTTGACCTGATCAAGTCCTTCTCTACTCACTCTCTGTCTCCTAAAATAACATATAGTAACAATAGGCAGTGTCATTTATTGATGACCTTAACATCGGTGCAGTTAATGTCATAAATCACTGCAATATTTACTGAGCCACCCACCTCTCCTCCAGAGGTTGAAGGGCTTTCTTCCGAGAGTCCTCCACGACTTTCATCACTTCTGAGAAAACGCTGTTGATCTCCAGCCATTCGGCATCCAAGCCGCCCTGAAAAGAGTAACGGATGATGAGGATGTTGAAAAAAACCTTAATCAAAGGAGAAAATGTAAATAATCTGCTTCGGCTCACCATGCAGTCTTTTACAGATGATGTGACTTCAGAAATCTTCTGTTCTCTTAGTTGAATTTTCTGCTGTAAATCAGCCCTTATCCTGTCTTGCCTCATCTTGAGTAAAGACACAAAGTACTTTTATTAGATTGCCAATACAGTAAGGTCCAATAAAAGCTAAGGGGAGCATAACTGTCATTTAAACCCATCCGAAGCTCATGGGACAATACCTTAAAACAACAAATATGCACCTGCTGGTGGCACTAGAAGATGGGAACTGGGAAACACCGATGGCCCAAGGATATAACATCTATTGACCAGAAATGTCTTCAATAGCAATTTGGCCAATGCATCTTGTAGATGTTTAAAAACGGTACCAGTAATCCTTGATATCATGGTACGAAAAGTGATGACTATGCTAAATTCTTTAAACAGGTATTCTTTCAAATGGCCAGTAGGGGGTGACAACAAAGGTTAGAAGCCTATGAGTTTGAAACAATTGAGCTAATGAGCAGCTTTCATATGAATACACGGCTCAAACACTGACTACTTTCACTTCTTATATACCAGATATAGCATTACATCAAAAGTCAAAGTTCGACCAAAGGCTGTAGGATTCTTCCTGTGGGCACCGTGGATATCAGTACCACATTTCATGAAGCTTCATTTGAGACTAGTTGAAATATTTAAGACCAGACCATAGTGGTGAACCAACAGACCTAACAATAGGCAAACATGTCACAAATAGAGCCACACTGCTAGGTTTATCCAATTAAACATTGTATAATTTAAAGTTAAGTACCTTTTGTAGTTTTTGAGCCTCCCTCTCTTTCTCCATCTCCTTCTCCGTCTCCCTTTCTCTCTCCCTCTCCTTTAACTGGAAGGCAATTGAAGTTGTTGGAAGTTCCCAGTACAACTGCTCCACCTAAAGGAAGAAGGCACTTAGTGCAAGCTAGACCCAAAGATAGTATACATTTCAGGCTGCAATGGATCTATTAAAGAAGGTACATTTATAAGCGTTACAACAAGGAATTCTCTAAACTCCATCAATCAGGTAGGATGTACTCTCCAGCGGGACATTAAAATAAAATGAAACCTGTTGTACCTGCTGTGCACCGGTGGAGAAATCGAGCGCTCTACGAACGTTGTTGGTGTTTTGATGAGTTTTGCTGTGTTGGGGGGGAGTCAAAGTTTTGTCTATTTTGATTGAAGGTCCACTGTCAGCATTTGTATACTTGTAACCTTTGAATCTGAATTGGTCACTCTCAGGGATACCCATTCCCTTCGGTGTGCATCCCATCTTCCCCTGGTGAATCCTCAGACCCTGGTAGGTGGTGACGTTGGACCATCCGCAGTAGCAAATCTGCATGCTCTTGTCTGATGTGCTGGTTATCTTTAGAGGTCACACACATAAACAAAGCACTTACTCCACATTTATAGAAACAGCAATTGCTTCTCAACATCTTCAGGAACAATGTAAAGCTAAGGTGACATGATAATTATTCTCACGGTCCACAATAGTGTAATTCGTAATTGTGGTTTGAACCAAGACATCGTGTTTGTCATTATGTTTACTAAAAGTCAAAGTTTATTTGTTTTTATAATGTATAGGAACTCATAATCTATACATTTGTTAGAATGTACCTCCTTCCGGACTGGAGTAATCCAGCTATTGGATCCAATGTTGGAAGATGTAATGTAATTTGGAAATCCGATTTGTTCCCTCTCAGGGATACCCATTCCCCTCGGTGTGCATCCCATCTTCCCCTGGTGAATCCTCAGACCCTGGTAGGTGGTGACTTTGGACCATCCGCAGTAGCAAACCTGCATGCTGGACATCTGTAGAGGTCACACACAGACATTAGGAAAGGACGTGCTCCACATAGAAGCAACACATGCCACCCAAGATGTTCAGAGTCCACAGGAGGCCTCTGCTTTGTATTTATTAACACTTATTTGCATTTTAGGCAAATCACCTTTTTCCTTAGATTGAAAGTAAATAAAGATTTATACTTTTGTTTTATGCCAACACTTAATTGTTATGGGGACATTTGAAGAAGAAATTAAAACCCAATTTTAAGATCTTAATTGTCACCTGATGAGTCCCCAAAAGTCATTATTGATGTGATTAAAGATGTGTAGGACTGAGAATAGACAGTGATTAGTCGCCCTCTAGACGTACTCTACAGTACTTTGTGTTCAATTGACTAATACTTACCTAAAAGTAATCTAAAATAGCGTAGATACAGCATATAAGGGATACTTATCTATTAGTATGCAGAAAAAGCATTATTTTAAAACAGTATACAACTTAAAATAGGGTTAGATCAATTAGTGAATAAGTAAATAAATAAAAATATGAATAAATAATGCAACACTTCAAGATAGAAGACATATCAAAGACAGGTTATAAAATGAGAACAAAATATTTTATTAGTCATCATTTCTCATTTATGTATTCAATCATTATTTCTTATATACATTGTAACTATTTTGCATCTTAAAAAAATGCTACTATGTGTGTAAGATATGTTTGAACAAACTGGGAAATTAAAAACATTAATCATAGGAAACTTTATTTACATATTTTTGACATCTTAAGAGCAGTCTATTAAACGATTATATTTTCCACACACACCCCACTTTGTTTATTGTAGTGTGGGCAGGGTTGGGTTGTAGTGATGTGTCGGTCGCGAACGAGCCGGCTCAAAGAGCCGGCTCTTTTAAGTGAACGACGGGAGCCGGCTCGCGCCCGCGATGAGCCGTTTTTTTGTTTTTGTTATTTTTTGTTAAGTAATACAAGACAGAATGATATGATGATCTCCGCGCTACAGCTGCTCCGTGCATGCATGCAGTGACATGTAATATCCAAGGATTAGAGACGGTTGGATGCTGCTGTTTTGAGCATTGCAATATATTTATTTTCACTATGTTATTTATTTATGATTATCTTTGGGCTCAGCAAAGATTTGATGTCAGCTGTTGCTGTCTTTTTTTCTATAGTTAGGACTGAAATAGAGCCCTGCTGTTTTGTCAGGGCCTTTTCTTTAAATATAATTTTAAAATGTCGATACAGTAGCCCCTTTTTTAAAATGTCTATGCTTAAGTTTTTATAGGTGTTGCTATCTGCTTTGTGTAGCGTGGTTCTACAAGCAAGTCAGTGCATTCATTGGGTGGTATCAGAGAGATACAAGGGTCTGTAAATGCAATGAAAACAATTGGCCACAGCAAATAATTGATATTAAACATGTAATTTTTACTTTTGAATACTTCAGTACAAAGGATGTATTGAATAATTTAAGTGATATGTGTACACATATAAATCATTAGTCAAAACAGGGCTACATTTGATTGAATTATAAAAGGTATAATATGTGGTAAACTGAAGAGCCGTTTGGGAGCCGAAAGAGCCGGCTCTTCTTGGTGAGCCGAGCCAAATGATCCGGCTCACCAAGAAGAGCCGGAATTCCCATCACTATTGGGTTGTAACGGAATACATGTAGATATCTGTGTGCACGGCGCTGCAGAGAGAGAGAGAGAGAGAGAGAGAGAGAGAGAGAGAGAGCAATGTATTATATGAATTAAAATGAATCAGTATTCCTTGTAAAAAACACAAATAAAAACATGTTCTTGCTGTTCAAATTCTTAGCAGTTTGTTTATGTATTTGTGTATAGATGTTGCAACTATACAGAGCTTTGGCAATACTGTATGTAACTATGGTCATGCTAATCAAGCTATTGAATTGAATTGAGAGAGAGAGAGAGAGAGAGATAGATAGAGAGAGAGAAATGCAGCGTGTCTGTGAGCGAGCACACAGACGAGAGAGGGATCTATTTTGTGGAGTGATGAGAGCGGAATAATGATATTGGTTATTAGAAACGGAGTTGGTTCGATACAATGTGCAAGATAACGTTTATGTAGCATTTCTTTATTGTTGAAATGATGATATTTCATAACGGGATACAATCAAAGTGAATAGCCTGCTGCTGCTGCTGAATGCATGGGGCAAGTGACTGGAAAAAGTTTTAAAAGTTAGAACATCGTTTCAGATGTTTTGTTCGAGTTGTGCTCTTGATAAGCCATTAAAACAGTAAAATAACTTTCAGTTTCCTTTAGCTTTGTGTGTCTCCTGTACACCCAAACATACACATATCTGATGGAAAAGTAAAGTATTCCAAAAGTATTCTAAAAGTAATCTGAATAGGCCTACGTTACTTTTTTAAAACACGTAACTGTATTCGGAGTAGGCCTGTTAGTTTGTTTGCACGAATGTTATACAACCTCGACAGCGACTGTATGACTGTTGTGTTACGTTGTATTAAAATCCATTGCATTTTTAAATAATAAAATGAATCAGATTAGCAGTCAAGCTGCATTTTACCTTGTCTCTCTCCTCGCGATTCTCTCAATGATCTGTCTTTCTCCTCCTATTTGTTCATTCTGAACAGTTTCAGTTTCGTTTCTGACAAAATAAGACTGACGCGTTCTTTAAAATCTGCACACGATATCCTATTGAGCAACACCTATCGAAAATAAAGAGGAAACCAATCTCTTTTTGTCCGCAACCTGGGTGTCATCCTTGACTCCACCCTTTCCTTCCATTCCCACGTCAAATCTGTGACCAAATCGGCCTTTTTCCACCTGAGGAACATTGCCAGACTCCGACCGTCACTTTCGGAGTCGGTTGCCGAAACCCTAATACATGCATTTGTCACCACCCGCTTGGACTACTGCAATGGTGTCCTGTTCGGGGTTCCCAAAAACCCCCTGGACAGGCTCCAGTATGTCCAAAACTGTGCTGCTAGGGTACTCACACACACAAAGCCGTGGCAGCACATCACTCCCACCCTCATCCACCTACACTGGTTGCCGGTCAAGTCCCGTATATCTTACAAAGTACTCCTCCTCACCTACAAGTCCCTCCATGCCCTTGCCCCCCAGTACCTATCGGACATCCTTCACCCACATGCCCCACCCCGGAACCTGCGGTCCTCAGACTCTGGCCTGCTCACCACCCCCCCGCACCAAACTGCGAACCTTCGGGGACAGAGCCTACAGTGTGGCAGCCCCCACCCTCTGGAACGCTCTCCCTGCGGAGATTCGCAACATCCCCACACTCGACGCCTTCAAAAGGGCCCTCAAGACCCATCTGTTTGCCAAGGCTTTCGGCCCCTAATCGATCTGTTGTTTTGTCTGTCTGACTTTTGTTTTGTTATGTTTGTTTTTGCCCTATTACTGTACAGCGACCTTGGGTCCCTTGAAAGGCGCTATATAAATGCAAGCTATTATTATTATTATTTTTCATTCTCTGTGCATCTAATATAATAAATCATTATTTGCTGTAGCAAAGAGCTAACACAAAATTAATAAATCTATAATGTTTTTCGGAATTTAAACATATATAATGTTCATTAGTAACCAGAGGTGGAAGAAGTATTCAGATTATTGACATAAGTAAAAGTTAAAGTCCTCCATTCAAAATGATACTTAAAGGGGACCTATCATGCACAATGCACTTTTTTATATCTTTTATACATAAATATGTTTCCCCGGTGTGTGAGGGAAATCACAAAGTGTCAGAAAACAAAACCCTCTCTCTTTTCCTCCGTATCCACATCCAGTGGGTACGGTCAAAGCCCCGAATGTTTTTTCTGTAGCCCCGGACAATTCTCCCTCAATAATATATAATACATTAACCGTGCTTAGCCTGAACCTCATCAAGACACTAGAAAGGACGGCAGTCGGCAGGATTGTAATTTCACGTGTTCAGTGAATGCAACAGAGGCAAGACACCAGACCAATCAGAGAGTTGCATGGAAATAAACGTGTCTTATTGGCTGACAGGTACCTATCCTGTGACAATGTTTAAACTGTCATTCGGACTCGGAGTTATTCAATATGATGGACCTAAGAAAAATGTTTCATAAAAAAAACGAAAAAATACGACAATTCTCAAGCGGTGGAGAATATCAAATCAAATCAAATCAAATCAAGTTTTATTCATATAGCACATTTTTAAACGATTTTTGGTCGAGCCAAAGTGCTGTACATATAATACAAATACCCTACAGTAAAGACACTTTACAGCAGGGGTACTCAAATACAAATCTTAAAGGTCCAAAAAAAATGTTTCAATAAGACAAGCTTACAATAAAGGCAGCTGCACCCTCTTTCATTCAGCATTCCCATTATTGCTTTATAAATGTCTTGCCCCCTTGTGTGTCCACTGAGGTTCGTCAGGCCCAACACATCTTCAACAAACTCCCCCTTTGCCTCATCATAAAAATTCAAAGACCAGCAACTGAGCATTGTCAGTGGTGTCAGTGGACTCATCCACAGCTAAGGAAATGCACTGTGCATTTTGTATTCCATCACAAAGCTGATTAATCAAATCACCAGCTAGTATTTATGTTCTTCTGGTTGCTGTGGAATCTGAGAGGGGGATTTGCTTGATTTGACCTGTTATTTCCTCTTTTTGTTTGCCTTCAAACATGGTCCCCATCACTTCAGTCATGCATTCTTTTATACTTCAGTTATTATCCAGTGGAATGCCCTTACCTACTGGCCTAGTTAAATCAAAGTGGTTCCTTTTTTTTGGCTGGGCAGTGTAGTTTTACACACCATCTTATTTGACTTTCGCAGGACTTAAAACTGTTTTTTGGGGGCAGACCCCCACAAAGAAAAAAATATATTTACACACGTAAGGTCATCATCTTAACAGTTTTGTATGCTCATCCGTGAGCAGAGCATCAAGTTGACATGTCTAATACAGCTGAATGCAGCGATTACCATTTTGTTCAGCAAAACGCCTCACAAACTTATTAAGATCAACAGCTTTAGTGCGTTTTGATTCAATGCTGAGTACAGCCAAACTTGACAGTCTCTTCTCTGTCATTGTAGACCGCAAATACCTCATTCCTTCGGTACTTGCCTGGGTCCGAATCATAGACTGTATATATAAATGGACGTAGGGTCCGTGACGTCACCCATAGGATTCTGCAGAGTTGCCGAGAAGCCCTTAGTAGGCGGAGTCGGCCACTAACGGCTCGACAGTGACGTCTGAGTCTAACTCCCGCCTGCTACATCCTGATCCAAATAAGGGCAAAGAGGCGGAGCCGTGGCGGAGTCGAGGCGGGACAGGGCGGGACCTTCTGCCAACGGCCGTGAAGTTCCAGACCTAGCTCAGGCTAAGAAGCTAAGCTAACATGCTCACAGTATTAAGCTAACAACCCAGCTTCCGGTCACTGCTCCTCGTTCCCGGCGTTCTGAAGGTAACTTTACAAAACTTGTCCTTTTGATTTAAATGTTCTTGAACCTACACTATACAATTGTTTTTTAAGTGCTTCACCGTTTTTCAAATATAAATGTCATTTGTAACAACTTTGTAAACTAGCAGAGATATGGCCAGTGTTGCGTGAATTAGCCTATGGAATTAGCCATAAACTGTGGCCTATACAGTATGTAAAGGAATTAGCGTATTGTGAATTAAACAAAGCTTTTCCCTATGATTTAACTGTTCTTGATATTACACTATACAAGTTTAAAAACGCTTGTCCATGATTCAAATATAAACAGTGTAATATGCATGGGCTAACAAATGCAAAATTTGCATATTTATACTTTTTGACCATCAATTGTATATACATTTAATCCAACGTTACTGTTTCAACAGCGCTGTGAGAGTATAAATTAAATATGACTGTAGAAAAAGAAAGGCGCTTTTATATTGATTAAACCATTTTTATTTATTTCAGCATTAAGAAAAAAAGATGGCAACCTCCTCCACAACCTGTAAGTTGATGGTCCTGGCTTACTTTACATGACTTCAGATGGTTGACATTACACACAAACATACTATATATATATACATATATATATATATATATATATATATATATATATATATATATATATATATATATATACGTCAGGTGTGATTTCATATGTTATGTTGTATGTTATTGTCAAAGGAACAAAATGAGCAACCCTTTATACTTAATTTGATATTCCTCATTATCTGAAGCATTTGTTACTCTCATTTATTTTCCTCCCATAGTGACTGTATGGATAATCGGACAGCTATGTCCGGCGTGGAGCCCAGAGAGCTACAGAGACCATCGGCAGCAACCTTGGCCTCGACCTTCGCGCCTGCTGGTTCGGTTGGGGTGGACTGCGCTGGAGAGGTCTCCTCCCCTTCTTTTCCAACTCCCTGCGAGGAAGAGCAGCCCCGGATGTCCTCCTCATCCACTGTGGCGGCAACGACTTGGGGGATGTGCCCAGTGTTCACTTGGTGAATCAGATGAAGGAGGACCTGCACCAGCTTCACCATCGGCACCCTGGCATGAAGATCATGCTCTCCCAGATCAACCAGAGGTGCCGATGGAGGGCTGGTGCAAATCCTGTCAAAATTGACAAGGCCCGGAAGTTTGTTAACAGTGTTATCGCTACTTTTGTTCATAGCCTAAATGGTGCCATTGTTGACCACTCCAACATTAGACATGACAGTCCTGGGCTTTTTTTGCGAGATAGAGTTCATTTCACCCCTAGGGGAAATGATATTTTTTTAAAGTCACTAGCCAATTGCCTGAAAGACCATCTCCAAAGACTGTGAACTGCTAAAATGTCAGTATCACTGTTTTTGGATTTGGCCTTTAGAGTATGTTTTCTAAGGCCCTTGCTAAGCCCAGACTGTCATGGCTAATGTTGAGTTAGATATTACATCTGTAGCCATAACACTGTTAACATGGCTGCTCTTCCTCTTCCCCACATCCCACCCCCCCCCTCTTCCCCCCAATGGACTATGTAGCTCTCCAGGCCCATGCTGGGCATGGCTGTCTGTCAAACTTTTTTTTTAAATTTGTTATTATGTTTTTTGTTATTTTATTTGTTAAAATAATTCTGTAAATATTTAAAATAAATCACATTCATATTTTCACTTCTTTTGTCTACTGCTTACTGAAAATGTTAGCTATCACATCCAAATCTGACTATCAAATGAAAGGATAAGCTAACCATACAATACAGAAAACATTACACATTAAGGCTCAAATCTTTTCCCAAGCCGTAGCAGTCTGAAAAGAGTCCCAAGTTTAAAAACACAAAATCTTGACAATGAATACTACCTTGTCATTTATCAGTGACAATGCAAACACCAAGAAGGTCTCCCCTAATCCCATGTATTTTGGCATCAAATATGTCATAAGCATACCATAGAATGTAATTATGAAATGCAATACCCACAATCCCTACAGGGTCGTAACATCACAGAAAATAATACCTTTTAGAGAGTTTCTAAATTGTTCAGTATGCAGATAATTATTTGTTTTACAATAGAAACATTTTTCTCAATAAATGTTCCCACATGTTGTGAGCATCAACTTTAAATCTTTTGTCAACAAATAAAAAACATCTTAATTTCCTTTACGACAACATTTTGTTTATAACACCACTACATTAACAATAAGCATAGGAAAATTATAAATGTATAATTTAAGATTGTGCTTTTACTCTATATTTAATCCGATCTATTTCACATTGAAAATGTACGACTTAAGTACACTAGAAAATAAATTAAAGATGTGCAACAACTGTATCAGTAATTAAAATGATGTAACTTATGTACAGGGTTGGGAGGGCTACTTGCCAAAAACGCAACCAGTAACTTAATGTGAGTATCAAGATATAAAAACTAATGTACTGTAACCTGATAACTTTATTTTTCTTTTGGATTACCTCAATATCAAATGCAATGCAAATAAACACAGGAGAGAAGAAATATTAATATGATTCTTTTACTTAAATGTATAATATACATAAAGCTGACTCAGGCAGTAGGTGTATAGATTCACAATTAAAGTATTAGCCTACAGAACAGTACCGCTTCCAGAGAAGAGAGAACATCTGATCATTTTACAACAAACACTATATGCTCTTTTCAGGTTTTGAATAAGATTGTAATCCTGAGTTTCCCTATTATTAAAAAAAGTCAAACTAATCCGATTACATCTTTTCCCATGTAACTAAGGATTACACTTTCCTTTTTTTCTATACGATCTTGATTCGTGTTGGATGTAATCCATTACTACCTAAGCCAATAAAAGTCATAACTTTTGGAAAATTGTCTCAAGTTATAAATTATGCCTTCAATCTCTTTCACGTGGGGAAGACATCACATTGGCCGAGGCGTTGCAACTTCCCTCAAGCGTCCTACATGAAAGAAAGATCACATGTTAAAAATGTGTGCACAGACTATTCAGTATGACCCGTCTTAGTTTAAAGCCCACTCACCACGACAAGGTCAATCAGCAATTTTATATGTTCAAATGTCTACTGTGAAGGATATCATAAATCCTTAATGCAATCGAATGTAAAACAAAAAAGTTATGATTGATGAAAGTAGTAAATCGGTCAGATTTGACCCGAAGACAACAGGAGGGTTAATGCCATATTCACTTAATAACACATGAACAACTTTTACAAATATTTCTATATAGTCTGTGTTGGTAAATGTCATCTAGGTTGCACATTTCCTGCTGAAATACATGCATACCAAGTTACTGCGTGGCACTTTGGTTTTGATAAAACAGTGTAGTTCCACTATATAAACGTTACATTCATAATCAAACGAGACAATCTGCAAGATAATGAGCTATTTGTTGTTATGTTTAATGCTTGTCATTCACACGTTAATAAAATAAAATAAGTACCGATACATAGCAGAACAATTGTGGCGATGTTCAGCTTAATAAGCCTTGTTCAACATAATTTATTTAGCTAATACTACAGCGGGCTGCAGGCGAACCAAGTCTGCGTTTCGCTGCATACCTTGATCTCCAGTTATAATGCCGGACTCCGCCGGCGTGGACTCCGGCGGCCACCACTGGGATAATTGGGTCCCCTTTTAACATTTGCTCCCGTTTAGCATTATGGGCGTCACAGCCATATACTATAAAAGGCTGAATCATAAACTAAACTGTATATATATATATACACATGTATAAAGGGTTACGTCCTTAGCTGGCTAATAAGCTACATAATAAGCTACATAACAAGCTACATAACAAGCTAAACTAACAAGCACACAAACACCTGCTAACGGGATTAACATGTATAATATTATCATTTTACTCACCGAAAAAAGCTGAGAGTAGACTTCTTGGAAGGTCTGTTAGTACATTCAAGCGCACAGCACGACATTTTAATTGTCTGGTATTTGTAACAATATTCCCTAAAAGGCACAATCACCACGAACACGGCTAAAGGGTCAAGTACAGCAACTACAACTAACTAACGTTGTAGCCTAGCAGAGTGGACAAATTGCTGTTAGCTGACAGTGAGGCACGTACCTGTCCATCAAAGTGACCACGCCCTAATTTATGCAAAAACTTTAAGACCTAATATAAATAAAAGGGTCGCGTTAGAAAACAATTCACTCACAGATTCATAATCACGAAGGTGGAATCTAACTATATACATAATAAAATGTATTGGAGCCAGGGCTAGAAACGTTTTTATTCTGCTGTGAAATTGAGCATTTTAACATTGGGGTCTATGGAAATTGCTCCTTTCTGCAGTCATCGCCTATCGGCCAATATATGAACTGCAGTTTGTGGCACTTCCGTATTGGCGTCCCGGCTCTTCCCCAGAGTTTGCCGCTTGGTCCGAATGCTTCTCTTTTTGCGCCGTCCCGTTCAAATGAAATCTCCGCCAATCATATTTCCACGCTCGCGCCAGGGGAGGGGTTACAAAACGTGCATCTTGTGCTGCATTCACTTGCACTTGGACATTAGAGACTTTCTCTCATAAATGTCAGATGAGCCACAACTTTTCTTTCAAAACAAAGCTGCCAACTGGGGTGGCAGCTGGGGTGGCAAGGCCTATTTTTAGGGTGGCAGTTGCCACCCCATGCCACCCCGGTAGGTGAAACTAGGCTACTAGCTACAGTACAGATGCAACTAAATGAGCTGTTAACTCTCGCTCTGACTTTTTTTTTTTTAAACTCTCGCTCTGACTCAGATAGGTTGAAAGAGACGACACACGCATTTTTCCCACCCGCATTCCGCGAAGACTACTGTGCCTCTTATTCGCAGACTGTTGGTGGGGGGAAAAAACGCTGACGGGATGCTGAATGTGATTGGACAAAAGCGTTGACAGACACACACACAGACAGTGGAACCGTCTGACATGCAGAGCGCTGTATGCAGTGGACATAGCGGAGAATTTTGACTCGTTGCGTTGTGGCGATGTCTCGCAGATAACACAGATAATACAGATAATACATATGAAAAGTATAATTTGCTCAGAGTCCAGAGACAGTTGTGGTTCGGTCCGGATCCGGACCGGAGTCCGGACTTTGAGGATGCCTGCTTTACAGCAAATACAACAGCACAGTTTGTTCAGAATATCAGTATGAGAAAAACGACACCCTCTGTCCTTAGACCCTCACATCGAATATGCTACAGTGCAAGTACTTCTGGGTCTCTGTGTTTCATTCAAGATTGGCTCTGTGTGTGTGGGACAATAGCACATTTAGTGTGATTGAGCGAGCGAGAGAGAGAGAGAGAGAGAGCGCACCGGTGCAAGCAGGGACCGTGTTGTTAGCATCTGGTTAGCTAGCTGCCTGCACTAACGGATATAAGAAGCTGTTTCCACAACAAGCTGGAGGAGAGTCCTCTCCTGTCAGACTGAGAGGCTCAAGTGAGCTAAAGGACTCTCTGAGTGTTTAGATAGTTAACTTTAGTCTAAATTATCTCAGTGGGTCTCAAACGGTTTGGTCACGAATTATGTAACAGATTATTTCCGAGGCACACCTTCATATGATCATTATAGTTATAAAAAAAATAAGAGAATACATGAAAAACAGTTATGAAATACTATATGACAGTAAAACAAGAATTTAGTTTAAAAGGGGAATGATTTGTAAAATATCCATAAAGAACACCTATATGCAGTGAGCTGACTATCGAGCCTTCATTGTAACAGTCGTGGGTGTACTGTGTATGTGCATGTGGGGAGTAGAACATTCCACTGTAGCGCCCGGTACCTTAATGTGAAACCCTACATGTTTGAGTACCCTCTATGAAACGTCAAGCTACCCCACAGCACCCCCAAAAGAAAATCTCTGGCACCGCCACTGTTATCAATGTAGCCTTTTTTCTAACCCAAACATCGACAGTAATCGGTTGGATGTTTATATATTTTTGTAAAATTGTATTTAATTTTGTAAGCTCAGCAGTCTTTGCTTTTATTTAAATGATCAGGCATTTGCTAACATGTTCAGACATAGTGCTGTAATGGCGATCTGTGTGAAGGCTATAAAGCTACGCCAGAGGTGATAACACAAGTATTTATTCTCCTATTTAGTTCCAAGTAACGCAATTGTCTTTATCTAAACTCGGTTTTTGTAGCGCTATCTTTTATAAAGTTTGGATTTGAGACTGTAATAATCATAACATATCGCAGATCCAACGATCTGTAAGCAACGTGCTACGCCGATGCTAATGGCACTGATATGATTCACAAGTATTTAGTATCCTTTAAAATCATATTGAGTAAGTTATAATAACAAACGTAATCTTCTATAGGTAAGTGCCGGTTTTTGCTGCGATATATGTAAAAGCTTTTGTGATTTCAGACTGCAATAATAATAAAATATTGCCGATCCAACGATCTGTAAGCTACGTGCTACCATACTTGCCAACCCTCCCGATTTTCGCGGGAGACTCCCGATTTCATTGCACTCTCCCGGTTTCCTCCCGGGGTCATATTTCTCCCGCATTTCTCCAGATTTCTGACAAAATCAGATTTACTCACGACTGTTTCCACTCGGACTTTAATACAGCTACACCATTGTTTGGTTTCCATGGCAGCGCGTCTCTTTAGTAGTGCGCGCAACTGAAATTCTGAGAGGGTGTTCAGCATGGTGAGGAAGATAGTCACAGAAAACAGAACAAGAATCGACAACTCTACCCTCTGCTCACTCCTTTCGAGCCCACACATATGCTCCATGGTGTCACAGGCCGCAATTACAACTACTATAAGTATGTTAATGTTAATCTAACAGCTCCTGCGATCCACTAGCTACGCCGATGCTAATGACACTGATATGATTCACAAGTATTTAGTATCCTATTAAAATCATATTGAGTAAATTATAATAACAAACGTAAGCTTCTATAGGTATGTGCCAGGTTTTTTTTTCTCAATGCAATTACAAGACATAAAACACATTTTTAAATGTATATACCCATCACTATGACATTCTTGATGTAATGACACACAAGACTGTTCCTAGTCAAATAAAATAAAGAGTCTTAAAATGCCTTCCTTAAAATGACTTAATTTGGTAGTAATGTCAGCTCGAAGTCGACCGGACTGAGACCACTTCTCTTTAAAGGACCTTTGTACATCAACAAATACAACGTAAATCATGTTTTATTGCTTTGGTTTTTACAAGACCCCTGAAGAGATATATAAAAGTTTCCCAAATATAACTTGTAATAATGTCTTCTCGCTTAATAACATAAAACATTTAGTTATAACCGTCAATAGTTATATGTAGAGAGAGTCATGCATGGTGGTGTAACAGATAATCTGGAACTACAAAAAAGGATCTGTAAAATGCAATTTAAAAAATAAAGAAAATACAGTGTGCAAGAGTTAGGGGTTATATCAAGTAAAGATAAGTGGTAGAATGTAAACAAGTACATTTTCTATTGCATAGTACTTCATTTAACCTTTTGATGAATGTTATGCTTTTTAGTCGAAGCAGTTGACAGCTAAAATGTGGATTTTGCATACAAAACATGAAATCCATCTGTGTGGTTGCAAGCTAACCGCTAACATTAGCTTATTCTGTTTGTCTGATAATTCTAGGATCCTGTTCAGGAGGATTTAAAAGCGAGTGAACTGGTCTGTATAGGGTCTCCTACTCTAAACAATAAACAGTCCTTGTTATAATGACCGATGGAAACACAGATTAAAGTTTGAGTTTGAGTAGTTTGAAGTTAAAAAATTGTTTTTTTCGGATGCTATTCTGCTCCTGCTAATGTTAGCTTAGCTAGTGTGTCTGTTAGCTTAAGATACACATGTCTGATAACAGAAATTCTCCATTCAGTTAAAATGTATAGTTAGAAACGAACGAGATATAAAAAGTGTAACTTCAAAAATGTACCTTCAAAAGAGCTGATTCTCTGTCTGTTACTTTAGATTAAAATAAGGAGCCACTCCCCACACACAATGGTGCTCTAGGAGGAGATTCAGGTGATAAGGTGGGCGGGAGCGGTGGAGGTTGCCTTGGTTGGTTATTGGCTAATAGTTACACAAGCCAAAAAATCGTTATGACATCATAAAGTGGCCAAAATCTGATCAGCTCATTTTCAGACAGGTTTTTATATAAATGGATCAGGACAAAAAGAGAGAGAATCTTTTTTCCTGAAACTTCAAGAGTCTCTTTCCACAGAGGGGACACATGTTGATGTACAAAAGAGATGAAAAAGTGGATTTTGCATAATAGGTGACCTTTAAGTCACCGAAGTGAACAAATTGTTACTGATTTTTCAAGGTTTAAGAAATTATTAAAATATCATTAATGATAATGTAGGTACACACACTAATCGTTTTCAAAGTTTAAATTCAAACTATTTAACACATATAACTAATCGAGACAATCTCAGATGGCCAGGCCAAAACCCTAGATTCAAACCCTTTGGTAGTGTCATGAAATATCATGTACACCTGAACTGATATTTACATTGAGTGGTGCATTTTAACTTTTAGTGCACCGGTAACTATTCACTTCATATAACTACAACTGCTTCTTCACAGGAGAGATAATCAGAGGATGGGAGTTTTTTTCATTTTGTTTAGGATGTGGACTGAAATATGGAAGAATCACATCGCTGAACATGCACTCGGTAAACGTGTAGATGTGAGATTGAGCCATCACATCGTAGAAGGACACGAGACGTTCCTCGTAATCCACAAACACTCCGACCTTTTCAGGTTTCTCTTTCAGGGGGAGGCTGGCTGGTGGTACTGTCAGGGCTGCGTACTTTTTGTCTTCGTAATGCACGACTACCCAGTAACCGTTCTCCGAGTTCACCGAGAGTTTCCCCTTGCGATTTGCATTGCGTCGTGCCACACCCAGGTCCCACCCCGACTTGTTAGTGACCTCCACCTCCCAGTATGACTTCCCAGAAGTCAACCTGTTGAGCCCCAGGATGCTGCCGAACATGTCGAACCTCTGCGGAGCATCGGGTACTTTTTGGTCATTTCCTCCATCTCTAACTGTCTTTCCATCGGGGGAAAGCACAAGGCACTGGTGGGCTGTGGCTGGGTCCAGCCTTACATCCACTGTGGTTGAGGAGATAAATAGAAATAGGGTCATCATGCACTTCATATGGATGACATAAACTACATGCTGATGCTTTTAATTTTAACTTGTCATAATCAAGTATAACTACTTCATAAAGAAAGCAAATATTAAGAAGTCTTGAAAGGTTTGAGAAGAATAGAGCTTTAAAATGTATAACTTCCACAATATTGCTCTACAAGAATGGACCAAATCTTTTTTTAAGGTCACATCTTGTTCATAGTCCTACCAACAAAACACATAGGTTACATTTTTTAAGAAAATGCCTCTAGTGACTAAGTGGAGAGTTATGTGATAAAAAAGTCCAACTTTAAGACTGAAAAGAGTTTCTTTGTGGAAAATGTTTTTACCAAAAAAGGAGGGGTATGCTCAGTGGGTCAGACATGAAATGCACTCAACAAACAAATGCTGATGAAACTGAATTCAACCATTCAACAGATCTGCTGCAAGTTGCCAATGGAGGCAACACCTGATCCTTTTATGCAATCACTCAGGTTTGTGTCCTGATTGGAAATTGGGTCAACCGGTGGGAGATAACCAGAGTTATGCTGAGAGAACCTTCTTAAGATTTCACAAACAAAAAACGAATCCAATACAAATATAAACCTGGTCACTCAATAAAATACAAAGATATCTATGTTTAAATACATATGTAACGATACATTTCTTCATTTAGGCCAGGATAATCTGTTTATTCCATTAAGTTTTTAAGTCAAAAAGGCTTTTCTCTGGAGGTTTGTTCACAAATGGGTCATTGTTTTATCCATGCAATATCCTCAATAAACATCTGTACACATTTCATTACACATATGTGTGGAGAAAGTCCATCCTTTTTGTGCATCAAGACAATATAATGTACAGTTTATAGTGGTCAAAGGTGGGGTAAGTTGACAGTTGCAAATGTCCTATTCATTTTGAAATTAACAAATATTTTTGTCTTGAAGGAATTTCATTCACTTAAAGTAGGTTGAGGACATGTTTCTGCCACATACTGTAGAGTACATTTCCTCATAGTATTTTTATTGTGAAACATCATTTTTTCTTTGCAAATAACAATGTGTATCCTTATTTGATTTGTTTCTTGTAGTTTCATTTATTTCGGTTGGTAAAATCTTTGGGGAGCACCCCCTGAATGACGCTGATTATCTCCCACCAGTTGACCATGTTACCCAACGAGGAAGCAGCCCTGAATGATTGCATAAAAGAATCAGGCTCGGGTCTTGTCTCTTTATTTGCTACTCTGAAGAAGACCTGACCATTTACTTTGTTTATTGCCATGAACTAGCCATGTAACCTTTTTTTTTCTGTGAGTGCCTGGAGGTGTTTTCTTTCAAACCATGACTAGGTTACAATGTTTAATTATTGACATTTTCTCTTAATATTCTGGGTCACACACCTGCAAAGGTGGGAATCCTCTTGAGTTCTGTGGGAAGAGAAATATTGTTACTATGATTTAAAAACATTACATTATATGTAATAGGAAATTAATAGGTGTTGGCTTTAAATGTAACGCCTGTAGAATAAGAAAAACATCTTCATTCTTGTTTGATTATTTACGAAACACAAAGAAAGCAATGGTGCTTGAGTTTTCACGTTTCAACGTCAAGAACATACCAACAGAAGAGAGTTTTTCCAGTTCCTGGTGAATTTGTTCCATCATGCTTGATATTGTAGTTCTCAGTGACCCAAAGGAGAATGAAGTGTCAACAGTGACATTTTTCCAATCTCGAGATTCATCCAGGAATGTTTTAGGAAGACCCTGTGGGATAAATGTCAGATTCTCAGTATAAACCTTTTAGTGTCCCCTGGATCTGGATATTGTCCATGCATACTGACATCTAGCATTATAGAGGCCAAATGAATTGTTTAAATGATAGAAAAATGCAAAAAACTTGGATGTCTTACCTGCAAGTCGGCATTTTTGTCCAACTCATCAATGGTCTTCCTGATTTTGTCAATTTCATTCTGCAGCTTCTTGACCAGATGTAGTCCTTCTCTATTCACTCTCTTTCTCCTAGAATAACATATAGTAACAATAGGCAGTTTCATGTATTGATTACCTTAACATTGGTGCAGTTAATGTCATAAATCACTGCGATATTTACTGAGCCACACACCTCTCCTCCAGAGGTTGAAGGGCTTTCTTCCGAGAGTCCTCCACGACTTTCATCACCTCTGAGAAAACGCTGTTGATCTCCAGCCATTCGGCATCCAAGCCGCCCTGAAAAGAGTAACGGATGATGAGGATGTTGAAAAAAACCTTAATGACAGGAGAACATTTAAATAATCTGCTTCGGCTCACCTTGCAGGCTTTTACAGATGATTTGACTTCAGAAATCTTCTGTTCTCTTGTCTGAATGTTCTGCTGTAAATCAGCCCTTATCATGTCTTGCCTCATCTTGAATAAAGACACAAAGTACTTTTATTAGATTGCCAATACAGTAAGGTCCAATAAAAGCTGAGGGGAGCATAACTGTCATTTAAACCCATCCGAAGCTCATGGGACAATACCTTAAAACAACAAATATGCACCTGCTGGTGGCACTAGAAGATGGGAACTGGGAAACACCGATGGCCCAAGGATATAACATCTAGTGACCAGAAATGTCTTCAATAGAAATTTGGCCAATGCATCTTGTAGATGTTTAAAAACGGTACCAATAATCCTTGATATCATGGTACGAAAAGTGATGACTGCTAAATTCTTTAAACAGGTATTCTTTCAAATGGCCAGTAGGGGGTGACAACAAAGGTTGCAAAAACAAATGTGTTTGTATGGAAGCCTATGAGTTTGAAACAATTGAATAATTACTGGTGCAAACATTTAGCTAACGCGTTTACGGTGTCAGTGTTAGTCTTCTGTGCTACTGAGCAGCTTTCATATGAATACACGGCTCAAACACTGACTACTTTCACTTCTCATATACCAGATATGGATAGCGTTACATCAAAAGTCAAAGTTCTACCAATGGCTGTAGGATTCTTCCTGTGGGCACCGTGGATATCAGTACCACATTTCATGAAGCTTCATTTGAGACTAGTTGAAGGTCCTCTATTATACTGTTTTTCATCAATATATTAAAGGTCTCAGATATATACATCATAAGGTGGCCAAAATCTGATCAGCTCATTTTCAGACAGGTTTTTATATAAATGGATGTTTATGTATAAACGACAGGAAAAAGTGGATTTTGCATAATAGGTGACCTTTAAGACTAGACCATAGTTGTGAATCTACAGACCTGACAATAGGCAAACATTTCATACTGCTAGTTTTGTCTAATTAAACATTGTATACTTTAAAGTTAAGTACCTTTTGTAGTTTTTGAGCCTCCCTCTCTTTCTCCATCTCCTTCTCCCTCTCCCTTTCTCTCTCCTTTAATTGGAAGGCAGTTTCCTGAGCTGTGGTTGTTGGAAGTTCCCAGTCCAACTGCACTCCAAGCTAGACCCAAAGATAGTATACATTTCAGGCTGCAATGGATCTATAAAAGAAGTGACATTTAAAAGACATGAGACCTGTTGTACCTGCTGTGCACCGGTGGAGAAATCGAGCGCTCTACGAACGTTGTTGGTGTTTTGATGAGTTGTACTGAGATGGGGGGGAGTTTCAAACACTGTATAGAAAAAAAAGTTGATAAGGATCAAACAAGCTGCTTTTAATCTTATCTATATATAGTTACATTTCTAAAGGAATCAGTTAAAAACAGTACTTGATTTGTTTGTGTTCGTCACTGTGACATCTTTAACTGTAGGAATCGTTGGGCTGCCAAATATCTGTGACATTGGCATCAGCGAAGGCTATTGGAGAAAAATGGAAGATGAGACTTTAAGGGTTAAACTTAACAAAGCTTTGCTAACATTTCGTGCTTGTTTGTACAGAAATCTGTTGTACCTCTACACCACTGGAGAGATTGCATGCTTGATGAGTTATGTCAGAGTTTGTGGCTGTTTGCTGGAAGTTCTGCTGAGTTGTAACAACTGTAGGAGAAGAGGATGGGTCACTGTTAAATACAGCTGCATTTTGTCAAATAAAGTTTGTGGCGTTTTTAAGAGAGTTTTGCTGAGTTTTCATAACTGTAGAAATTGTGGAAATAGGATGGGTTAGGGTTAAACACACCTGCATTGTGTTAATCCAGCTAGAAATATCCTATAATGATGATGCATATGATTTGTTTGTGGCCTTACCTGGGACTTCTGCTGCTGCAGGAATGGTTGGGGTACCAAACATCTGTGAGATTGGGAGCACTGAAGGCTGTCAGACGAAAGTGGGAAATACGATTATATCTATATAGCTTTTCAAAGTTATTCTGTAAAAAAAAAAATGTTTTTGACACTTGAACCTGTGTAACAGGAATGTATTGTACCTGTGCACCACTGGAGAAATTGAAAGCTGGACGAGTTATGTCAGAGTTTGTGGCTGTTTGCTGGAAGTTCTGCTGAGTTGTAACAACTGTAGGAGAAGAGGATGGGTCACTGTTAAATACAGCTGCATTTTGTCAAATAAAGTTACAAATATACAAACTTGATAATGCATACATGATTTGTTTGTGTCATTGACTGTGATTCCTGCAGCTGCAGGAGTGGTTGGGGTTCCAAACATCTGTGGCATTGGGGGCACTGAAGGCTGTCAGAGGAAAGTGGGAAATACGATTATATCTATATAGCTTTTCTAACTTTTTCCGTAAAAAAAAAAAATGTTTTTGACACTTGAACCTGTTTAACAGGAATGTATTGTACCTGTGCACCACTGGAGAAATTGAAAGCTGGACGAGTTATGTCAGAGTTTGTGGCTGTTTGCTGGAAGTTCTGCTGAGTTGTAACAACTGTAGGAGAAGAGGATGGGTCACTGTTAAATACAGCTGCATTTTGTCAAATAAAGTTACAAATATACAAACTTGATAATGCATACATGATTTGTTTGTGTCATTGACTGTGATTCCTGCAGCTGCAGGAGTGGTTGGGGTACCAAACATCTGTGACATGGTGTACAGTGAAGGCTGTCAGAGAAAAATGGAAAATAAGATTTTATGATTTGAACTGAAGCTTTTTCAACCTTTCCCAAACAAATATAATTTAAGCAACACTTTAAACTGTTTTACAGGAATGTATTGTACCTGTGCACCAATGGAGAGATTGAATGCTTGATGAGTTTTGTCAGAGTTTGTGGTGTTTTGAAGAGAGCTTTGCTGAGTTTTCATAACTGTAGAAATTGTGGAAAGAGGATGGGTTAGGGTTAAACACATCTGCATTGTGTTAATCCAGTTAGAAATATACTATAATGATGATGCATATGATTTGTTTGTGGCCTTACCTGGGACTTCTGCTGCTGCAGGAGTGGTTGGGGTACCAAACATCTGTGACATGGGGTACAGTGAAGGCTGTCAGAGAAAAATGGAAAATAAGCTTTTATGATTTGAACTGAAGCTTTTCCAACCTTTCCCCAAAAAATATAATTTAAGCGACACTTTGAACTGTTTCACAGGAATGTATTGTACCTGTGCACCAATGGAGAAATAGCGCCCTTGATGAGTTTTGTCAGAGTTTGTGGCCGTCTGCTGAGAGTTCTGTTGAGCTGTAACAACTGTAGGAAAGGAGGATGGTTTACTGTTAAAACCAGCTGCATAGCCTAACTTCCAGCTATGATAAAGTACAAAGATGAATGCATACATAATTGATTTGTGTCGTTCAGTGTGGCTTCTGCAGCTGGAGGGGCCGTCTGGGTGGTGAAGTTTGAAGCAACAGGTACATTCTGTCATTTTATAATGGGTTAGGGTTAGGGTTTCTTCCTTCATGGATATATTTAATACATTTTATCTATATATTTTCACTTGAATATACCTTTCCCCTTGCTGAAGCAATGGAGTTACTTGGTCCGCCATCCTGTTGAGGAGATTCTTCCAGGGGACTTCCCCAAGTAATCTGTTTACTCTCTGGGAATAGATTTGTTTTGTAAATTCAGTTTTAAGAGCTTGAAATTGCCCTCATGCATCATTTGCAGACATTGAATGAGTTAAAACATACTATTTAAAAAATATAATCAGCTGTTTATCACTCACCAAACTTCAGAGGCTCGAAGGTTGAAGGTCCAACGTTAGCGAATGTATGAAGGGAACTTGTTAATCTTAACTGGTCACTCTGAGGGATACTATATCCCCTCTGTGTGCATCCCATCATCCCCTGTTGAGTCCTCAGACCCTGGTAGGTCGTAACCAGGAGGTTCTCATCTGATGTTTGGGGTATCTGTAGAAGTCACACACACATTTAAAGCACTAACACATTTGTAAAAGCAACAATTTCTTCTCAATATGTTCTGTGAAACTATTGCCATGAAAATTCCTCAATTCAGTAAGACCAAGTAATTGTTTTCGTTGTATTTGTTTGATTATTTTTTTGATGTTGGTCTGTGCGGTTTGAAGCATTGATTTGTAGAATTTAGGCAGGGAGTAGTCGCCCTCTAGGGGTACTCTAGAGTATTTTGTGTGGGGTCTTGACTACTTCCTGCTGTAAATGACACGCCACCAGGACATACAAAAAAGATTGAAATATTTTTTGACGGTAGAAAACTAGTTGTCAATGTAGAGCAAATCAAGGGGCCAGTGTTGTGGAAGAATTCACAACAATAAAAACTAACATTTAAAACAAATATGTGTGTGAACATGTAAGTAATGTATTTTTGCTTGAATATACCTCCCAGACTGGAGTAACCCTGTTATTTGGTCCGCTGTCGTTGTGACGGGATTCTTCCAAGGCGGCATTTCTCCAGGTGAACTGTTGATGATCTGAAAAACATAATAAGAAAACCCATATTTTTCTAGAAAAAGTTATTTCTGTGGAAGACAACCATCCATGTTTGGGAGAGAGCTCTTAACCGTTACTGTCACTCTTCATATTTTCTACATTTGACCCTTATCTGCAGCAGTTTAATGAAAGACATCAGTTATAACTAAGAAGCTGTAACACTCACCGATCTCTAGATAAGGGCCGAAGATATCTTTCAGAGGTTCTTCTATTTGGATTGACGGTCCAATGTTAGCAAACGTGTATCTTGTTAATCTGAATTGGTCACTCTCAGGGATACTCATTCCCATCGGTGTGCATCCCATCTTCCCCTGGTGAGTCCTCAGACCCTGGTAGGTGGTGACTTTGGACCATCCGCAGTAGCAAACCTGCATGCTCTTGTCTGATGTGTTGGGCATCTGTAGAGGTCACACACAAACATTAGAAGAGGACGTGCTCCACATAGAAGCAACACATGCGACCCAATATGTTCTGTGTGTACAGGAGGCTCAGAGGTGCATGATTGTATTCATCATACATTTTCCTCAAATTGAAAGTCCCTCCACCTGCCTCTTCACCCTCCTGCCTCCTTCCGCAGCCTGAGGTCGAGCACAACCAGACTGAAAAACAGCTTCGTCCACCAGGCTGTCAGGAGGCTAAACTCCCCCCCCCCCCCCCTCCCCCTTCCACCTCTCCCCTCTCTCCCCTCTATCTCACCTCTCCACCCTGCCCCATCTGGACCGGGAATTTAACACCCCCCCCACATCCAGCACCTGTCACTTTTTACGCTGCTATTTATGTAAATAAGTTGGGATATAGTAATGTATACATATTTTATATACATATTGTATATCCTTTATTTTATTTTATTTCATTTCATTTTATACCTCGGGACTGTGGGATCTTTCTGTGTGTACAAACATATTTTGAGATTGACAATAAAGTTGACTTTGACTTTGAAGTAAGTACAGATTTCAACTTTTGTTTTGTGTCAATGCTTAATTTTAATGTGGACATTTGGAGAATAAATAAAAACCCAATTTTAAGATCTTAATGGTCACCTGATGAGTCCCCAAAAGTCCTTTTTGATGTGATTAAAGACTCTGATGTTTGCAAGCTGGATGTGTATGACTGAGGTAAAACAGGTATCAGTCGCCCTCTAATGGTACTCTGCAGTACTTCGTGTTGAATTGACTACTTCCTCTTGCTAATTAAATAGAAAAAAAAACATGTAGAAGTAAACTAAAATAGCGTAGATACAGCATAAGGGATAATTATTTACTAGTATGTATAATAAATGTAACTGAGCATTATGTTAAACCAGTACACAATTTAAAATAGGGATAGATCAATTAGTGAGTAAGTAAATAAATACAAATATGAACACTTCAAGATAGAAGATATATCAAAGACAGGTTATATAATGAGAAAAACATTTGTTATTAGTCATCATTTATCATTTATCTATTGAATAATAATTTCTTATATACATTGTAACTGTTGTTATCTTAAAAAATGCTGCTATCTGTGTAAGATAAGTTTGAACAAACTTGGAAATAAAAACAAATATTTACATCTCTTTGACATCTTAAGAACAGCCCATTGAACATTTATATTTTCCACACACTCCCATCTGTGTTTATTGCAGTGTTTGCACACGCCCTGAAACTTGGCCCACAGCATATTTGCATTGCTGCCCTGTCTCATTCAAAGTCTACTATTAGTTTGTTTGCACGGTATTCATAGAGTGTAATACAACATAAACAGCTGTAGATGCTATAGCTCACACTGAGAATGTACTTAAGTACTGTATCCTATAGTAAGATTTTGAAGTTGTACTTAAATTGTACTTCTCCTCCTCTACCATTTAGAGGTAAATGGTGTACTTTGACTCCACTAAATACTTTTAGCTACTTTACAGATTTTGATGAATGATGTGAAATCCGACTCTTAAATTCCGACTTTATTTCCACCTGGAGTTAATTCACAAGCTACCCTGCAGTATACAAACTCATTAAAACTAGCTGCCTGCACCTTTACCAGCTTTCATAACACTTTAATGCATCAATAATTATAATCAAAAAACATATCATATATATTATTCTGAAATGAAATCTGCATTATGAGTACTTTTACTTCAGATTAGCTGTCAAACTGCATTTTACCTTGTCTCTCTCTCCTCGCGATCCTCTCAATGATCTGTCTCTCGGTCTCTCCTGCTATATGTTCATTCTGAAGAGTTTCAGTTTCGTTTCTGACAAAAAACAACTACTGACGCGTTCCCTAAAATCACCCCACCTGCACACGATATCCTGTGTAACAACACCTTAAAAAAAAGAAAGAAGAGGAAACGAATCTCTTTTTCATTTCCTGTGCATCTAAAATAAGTGGCCTTTTGCCGTAGCAAAGAGCTAACACACAATTAATACATCTGATGTTTTTCTGAAGTTATTTAAACATGTATAATGTTCATTAGTACCCAGAGGTGGAAGAAGTACTTAGATTATTGACATAAGTAAAAGTTAAAGTCCTCCATTCAAAATGATACTTAAGTAAATAACTATTAGCATTGAAAACTACTTTAAGTTCCAAAAGTAAAATGACTCGTTATGCAAAATAGCCATTATAAAGCACCAGATATTTAAAAATAATTGTATTAAAATGATTGATGCATTAATGTGTTCATCACTTCAGTGTTGCTGTTGGTAAAGGTGTATATGAATTAACTGTTACACTACTGGGTAGCTTAACTATAAGATATTCCAATGTGTGTTGTTTTACATGTTGTATTAATAACCTCAATCGGCAACTTTAATAGTAACTACATATGTAAAAGAGATGTTGTGGAGTCAAAAGTAAAAACTGGCCTACTAAGTGTAGTGGATTCAAAGTAGCATAACATGAAAATAATCAAGTTGTGTAAAAGTAACTACATGTTTTACTTAAGTACAGTACTTGCATTGAAAATTTGACTGAAAGTACAAACAATTAAAATAGAAACTTGATTTGTTATCAATAGTTGATTTTTTATTTATGTAATAATTCCAAAATATGTTATTACAGTATATGTTGTAAATATTCAGGGTACATTGTATGAAGACACAGACTTGACATTTCCTGCCCAGTAAAATAACCCCCCCCTCCACCCAATTAAAGAAAGTAAATACAAAAAGAAGATATCATTGTTTGTAATTAAGTTGAATAACTCTTAAACTATAATTTATACCAATTTGGTCATACAACAGTGTTAAACCTTTGTATGCATTTAGCCTGTATAATGGCTGTATATGAACATGTCCCCATTCAGTAGCTCATAAAGCCAAGCTACTGGTATTAAGCTACAGCTTTGTTGAAGGTTGTATATAATAAAGTATGAAAAACATGAATATAGAAAATAAAGACACTCTCTTTCAATTACACCACCACCTACTACGCTACCCTAATGCTAATGGGAAATGTAGCTGAACTAGCATCCCCTAATATTGCATTACTATTCCCAAAGGCTTGTTTTCAGCACACTGTGTTGCTGACTCATCATTTATAGTTCCACCTACAATTTCACAAACCATTTTATAAATTCGAATCCTACAGATTCTTCACAACTCTGCTATTGATTAATTTTTGAAAATTCATCAAGCTTCAATGGGCAGGACTTACCAAACTCCCAGAAACACACAACATTTGAACTGCTAGTCTTGCACTTTCTTCACTTCATTGACATCCTTCTCACAATGTTTCACAGGAGAAATTATCAAAGGACCAGAGTTGTTCTCGTCGTGTTTTACATGAGGACTGAAATATGGGAAGAGCTCGTCACCGAACGAACACTCAGTAAATGAGTGGATGTGAGATTGGGCCTTGATATCGTAGAAGGACACAAGACCTTTCTCGTAGTCAACGAACACCCCAACTTTCTCAGGTTTCTTTTCCAGTGAAAGACGAACTGGCGGCGCTGTCAGGGCTGCGTACTTATCATCCTCGTAATGTACCGTGACCCAGTAACCGTTTTCTGGGTTCAGCAGGAGTTCTCCCTTGCGGTTTGCATCGCCCCTTGCCACACCGAGGTCCCACCCCGACTTGTTGGTGACCTCGACCTCCCAGAAAGACTTCCCAGAGGTCAACCTGTTGAGCCCCAGGATGCTGCCGAAAATATCAAACCTCTCCGGAGCATCATCCACTTCCTGTTCCTCCCCATCATCTTTCACTTCCTTCCCATCATCAGAAAGAACAAGGTGTCGGTGCGCGGTGGCTGGATCCAGCTTTACATCCACTGTTAACAACAAATTGGAGTTCATTGAAAGATCTGATCACAGAAGTGTATTATTGTAAAGGTATTGTCAGGAAAAAGCTGATCAAATCCCTTACCTGTAAACTTTGGAACTCTCTTAAGTTCTGTGAAGTAAATAAACCGTTTTAGATCAATTTAGTCAACATTTTAGATTTTAACATTCATGATCATGATTTAAACTTTTACCAATGGAGGTCAGCTTGTCCAGTTGCTGTTGAACTTGTTCCAACATGGCTATGGTGGTCTTTCTCATGGTGCCAAAAGACACTGATGTGTCAAGCTCTACCTTCGTCGAGTCTTTGAAGTCCAAGTCTTGAAGAGATGGGTAACTCTGAGACAAAGGAAGAGGAAGAATGTTGGGATTTACCAACAGACATACAGAGAATAAGATCAAATCATACAAGCCACATAGCTGGACTGTAGTTGTAGCTCCTCATAAGTAAACAAATGACCCCACTGTATTACACAAACAAGGTCCATTCCTCTCACCTGAAGGAAAAGGATGTGATCCTCAAGCGCAGATATATCGTCCAGCTCAGAGACCGCTTTCTCAAGTTCTCTAATCTCTTTTTCCAACTTCTCTCTGATGTATTCTGCATCTTTCTCCACAACCTCCCGTCTGTCCTTTAGTGGCTTAAGAGCCGCAGCTTGGGCTTCCTCCACAATGGCAATCACAGCTAGGAACACACCGTCAATATCCCACCACTCATTCTCCATTTGGTCCTGAAATGATTCAGGGTTAGGGTTAAAACTTATTTGGATTGCTTCAACACTGGTCACAGTTTAACTAAATCTGGAGAGAGCAATTCTGGCACAGGTTGGGTGTTTTAGATCTGTCCCAATAGCCTAGATGGGTAAGCTGTATATAAAGGTAAAGATGTCTAGCAACTGGCCCAAGTACCAGCATTTTAATTTGCAACATAACACTAAGTTTCCGCTTAAATGTCACTGTTTGGGAACTTGCTCAGCCAGTTTTGAAGACTGGTCTGATTGGTTTTCAATCCAAGTTAACACAAGGAAGCTAACATTTGTCTCTCTTGCAGCTTACCTTGCAGCTCTTAAGAGATGTATTAGTCTCATTCACTCGTGTTTTTCTCTTCTTAATCTTCTCTTGCAAGTCTGCCTTTGTGTTTTCAAGCTTGACCTGTAGTAAATACAAAAAAGCAAGTCAATACCTCAGCAAACCCTGCCTTTGTGTACCTTCTTAAAGTGTGTTTGAATATTGATTTGCACAACATGGATTCAAGCTAAAATACAGCGCTGTCAAGACTTTAAATTCACCTTCTTCTGGTCCCATTCGTGTTCAGTAGACACAACCTCCTCCTGATCTTCTTCCAAACAGCGTACACAAATGCATTTCTCCCTCTTTCTGCTGTACAGCTCCAAGGGCCGTCCATGCTTCAGACAGGCCCTCTCATCCAGGTTCTCGACAGGATGCACCAACTTGTGGCCCTTCAACCTTTCAGTTGAAGAATGATTCTCAAGGTGGGTCGAACAATACGACGCAAGGCACACAAGGCAGGACTTCGTAGCCTTGAGCTTTCGTTCTGTGCAAATGTCACAGGCCACTTCGCCGGGCGCTCCGGTGTACTTCTCAACGTCTTCCTCCGGGATCTTTTTCACCTGCTCGACAATGGTTCTCAGGACAATGTTCGACTCTGGGGTTTTCATCAGATGCTGCTTGCATAGTGGGCACGCTTGAACATTGAGGCTAAAGTTACGTTGCAAACATTTCTTACAAAAAGAGTGGCCACACGCTGTAGTGACGGGATCCTCAAATAGATCTAGGCAGATGGAGCATTGCAATTGCTTCTCCAGTGAGGGGGTAGGTGATGCTGCAGCGGAGGCCATATCTGCTTAAAGACAAAATCAAGAAGTTATTATAAGTATAATAAATCTCACTTCATTATTTAGTTGTTGGAATCTTTTTTTTGCTTCGTCCTCATACCTTGAATAATTAATAACTTAAGGCAAAGAGAGGTGTGTACATTTTATCCAACATTGGGTATTGTTGCCAGATGACAGGATAATCATACATGCAAAACCATAGCATACATGGAGATAAGTCCACATCACCCCCATTCTCACTCAACTACACTGGCTTCCTGTACGCTACCGTATTGAATACAAAAACCTTCTACTTACATATAAAGCTCTCCACAACCTTGCCCCCATCTACATCACCGACCTCCTTCAGGAGTACACCCCCTCCCGCACCCTCCGCTCTTCGTCCGTAGGACTTCTCACCATCCCAAGCTCTCGCCTCAGCACCATGGGTGCTCGAGCTTTCAGCTGCTCGGCTCCCAAACTCTGGAACTCCCTGCCACTACATATCCGACAGTCTGATTCCATAACAACATTCAAAACCAAACTCAAAACCCACCTGTTCAAACTGGCATTCTCATTATTAACTGCACCCTGTGTCCTTTTGTGTCCTTTTGTAGTCCATTTCCTGTTGTTTGTCTTGTTTTACCCCGGCTGACATTTCATTAAATCCACTGTTTTAATATTTCCCTATATTACTCTATGCCCTGTAAGTAGTCCTTGGGTGCTGTGAAAGGCGCCCCCCAAATAAAATGTATTATTATTATTATAAGAGTAACTTCATAGTATTTGCATCTAATTTTCCAGGCACTTATAGTCAAATCAGGCCTATATAGCTTGCATTAACCACACCCCGTATACCTGTTAGTACTAAAGTGAATGGGATTGAGCAACTTTTCATTTGTAAAAGGAACATTTGCTATTTGCTCTATATTTAACATGTTTGTTCTTGATTTATTCTATAAGTCTTGGCTTAATAAAAGCTACTAATTAACTCAAAGAGATTTAACACGCATATGAACCTCAAAAGGAGCATTACTCTACCATTTACCTACTTTTTAATCCTTGGTATGGTATGTATAATTTCCTGCTGATCCGTTGAGATTTTGAAATATTATAGCGGGAGGGTTTTATTATTGAGCAAAAGATCTACAAAACATTTTTAGAAAAGCCACTATAGCTTTTGATTAATTCCAATATCGACACCACTGCAGTTTAACTCTGTTGCATGCTGTCGTATCTTTGTTATAACTAATTATTGTAAGCATCATTCCTTTTCTGAACAGCAAGAACACATACAAAAACATTCTAATTGTACCTCAAAGGTATTACAGGTGACACCCTCTCTAGGTATATAAGCCTCATGTGTGTGGGTGTGTGGGCGTGTTAGATCACAATAGCAAAAAGCATCCGGACTTACGGAACAAACTATTGCAGTAAGATAAGACCCTGTCTAAAACACGGCAGGTGAACACACTGGAATTTAATTTTGCAAGTGCTTGACATCAGAGGTGGGACCAAGTCATTGTTTTGCAAGTCCGAGTCAAGTCTCAAGTCTTTGCGCTCAAGTCCGAGTCAAGTCTCAAGTCTTTGCGCTCAAGTCCAAGTCAAGTCTCAAGTCAGGATGGGCAAGTTCAAGTCAAGTCCAAGTCCTAAACTTTGACAAAACGAGTCTTAAACAAGTCATTATGTGCTTTTCAACAAATGTAATGACACCCATCAACAGAATAATACTTAATAATCAAACTGCTCTTTATTAGTCACATTAATCATTTAATAATCCATTTTCTCTCTGCTGGTAAAGTAACGTGTTTTCTTCTATTTTAAGAGGGATCAGTAAGGTAAGGCTACGGTGACGGTTTGATTCAGAAGGAGTTTAATGTATAAGATCCCTGATATTAAAGGTAGGGTAGGTAAGTTTGAGAAACCGGCTCGAGATACACTTTTTGTTATATTCCATGGAATGCTCTTAACATCCCGATAGCAATGAATATCTTAAGTGCTTTGACAAAAAATCCATTAAAAAATGTCATCTGTGGAAGCCGAAATACTGTAAAAAGTACGACCAATCATTTTAGCCGGCCCGGCTAAAATAACTGGATGGCCTACCTGCCTGTCAGCCTTCCATCTGTGCACAAACTTATCTCGTGCCCTCATTGGTCATGTGCGCGTTTGTGTGTGTTGGAGGGGCTCTGTAAGGAAGTGGCAGATTTTCTCCGGTTGTGTATTTTCAAATTCTAGCGATCTCGAGCCGGTTTCTCAAACTTACCTACCCCACCTTTAAGGTAACCAGAATGTTTATTTCCACTGTGTACAACATGTTATAAGGGACCCACAATCTATCTTTATGCAAGGGATAATGTGCAGCGAGGCGGTCTTTATGCAGAAAAAAACCTGAATCTACATCCCTCTGCAGGTGGTACTTTAAGTATATTTTGATGATAATACTTTTCTACTTTTACTTGAGTAACATGTTGAATGCAGGACTTTTTATTGTAACCGAGTATTCCTACACACAGGTACTTTTACTCAAGTACATGATCTGAACTTCTCCCACCTCTGGCAATAAATCCTGAGTGGTTACCAAAAAAAAACCCTGCTCTGAAGGCTATTTTCATTTTACAAATCCTGCACTCAGCTTTGCTTTCTCCAATATCATTGAAATGCAGCCAGATGCTGCTTCTTTTTTCGGTTTCCGCAAATTTCTTGACTTTTTCCGACGCGCTTGCATTTAAATCCGGCTCCCCGTGGCTCTGTAGCTGGCCTGTACCACTACACCTGCTGTCTTTGGAGCATCTGCCCCCCACCCTTCTTTCACATAATGGTATGATCCTAGTGTGTCCTCGCATATGATTGGCCGCATGGTGGCTCAGCAAAATAAAGTCCCGCCCCTGCCTGCATGGATTCTAGTGATGGGAATTATGGCTCTTTGAAGGGAGCCGGATCTTATGGCTCCGTTCCTTTCAAAGAGCCGTTCAAAAGAGCCGTTTTTTTAAAGGGGGCGGGGTTACTAGGTTTATCTGTGAAATACTCACCAGGATAATGATTGACTGTATTGCCAGACCTAATCTGCATTGTAAACATGACACAAGGTGGCGCCACATCCATGTCATCCATGTCAGTGAATGTACTTTGAATTTACCCTCTGTATGTGTTAAGTAAATAAAGTTGCCTTGCCTTGAATGAAATTCACGCAACTCTTAATATTAGATACTGTGTTTTTAAGTGGCGATGGAGATTATTTGTTGACCCTGCTTTAAAGGATATTTTGCCTTTACAAATGGTGCGCTTTATCACTGCCTGGGTTTTGGGTGAAGTGCATCCAAATGCTGCTGCGTTTTCGCGTTTGGCTCATTTTCCATCCGAAAAACACGTCGTCTACCTGTCCTGTTCCACTTGTTATGACTTCTCTCCCTCGCGTATTCCGTTAAGACCCACCCCATCTCACTCCTCGAGCTGAAACCTACCAATCAGAGTAGGGGCGGGTCTTCACAGAATACGTTTGGGGAACAAAATCAAGCTTTTTAAAAGGCGAGTGGATTTTGGCAGGCAGTGAGTGCGGACCAACGATTGAACGATAAAAAGAACGGCTCTCACCAAGTACGACTCGGTTCCCCTCGTTCGTACCAAAGAGCCGTTCAAAAGAATCGGCTCGTTCGCGACCGACACATCACTAATGGATTCACAGCAAGAGTTGCAGCGGCTGAAGATTCTCCTCCCCGACGGGAGTGTGCTCTTCTCCCGGCAGCTCGCGATCGGCGTGTTGGAGACCCCTGAATTAAATTATCAAGTCACCTCAAGTCAGAAGGCTCAAGTCCAAGTCAAGTCCCGAGTCATTGGTGTTCAAGTCCAAGTCGAGTCGCAAGTGTTTTGTGATTTTGTCAAGTCGAGTCCAAAGTCATCAAATTGGTCCAAGCCATGTGACTCGAGTCCACACCTCTGCTTGACATTGTATAGTAGTATCAGTAAAAAGGTTAACAGAACCTTAACATGATAATCTAACATTTTCTGGTACTACCTTTAAAACTAACCATTAATAGAAAGTAATTTGATGTAGTAGAGTGTGATATTACCTTTCAGCTATTGAAATGCTGTGTATCTCGTAGGTGTCTGTCTCTTTCTCTCTCCACTCCCAACTGGTGTGTGTGTGTGTGTGTGTGTGTGTGTGTGTGTGTGTGTGTGTGTGTGTGTGTGTGTGTCCTTCCTCTTGGCCATCCTTACTCTACTGCTAAGTTTCATTTCTGTTTAAAGGTTCTGCCAGCTACAGTACTTCCTTCTCTCATGTGGGTGTGAAAATGAGCAACCAAAACATCCGTTCGTCTGCTGAACACTGAGTTCCCTGTTTGGCAAGTGCAAATAACAGATCAAATATTGGACTTGCCTTTGAAAAAGTAAACGGTTTTAGTCTCTGAGGCTCAAGATTGACTGGTAGACTGAAAGTTATTCAATTCCATAAGGTTCATAATCAATGTTTTGAGGGAAAAGAGTAACAAAAGAAAAGCAGAGTGTTTTATTAATTTGCCCAAAGGAATATAAAAAAGGAAAGACATTAAACATTTTAACACTGAACGATTGCACTGCATTATCCACAAATCACATCATTCACCCAGACATAAATCACATTCAAACAATACAAGCTATTGTGTACACCCTGGATCAAGTTCAGTTCTTTTTTTGATGTTGTTTCCAAGGTTTTCTGATCTGTAGAAATAATTATTCATATTTTATTTGCTCAATATTCTTGTTTTAAAGAAAAGTGGGCTTAACATTTCAACAGGGAATACATTTAAATTAATCTGTTTAAACAAAATGTGGACATCATCGGAAATATGCTTATTAGCTTTTTGGTGGATAGTTAGGTAAGGAGATCAATACCATTGTCTCACATGTCTGTTAATTATGTCTATGACCATCAGCCAGTTAGCCTAGCTTAGCACAAGGACTGTAAACCCTGGGAAACAGCTAGCATGAGGGTGGGGGCATTAGCAACACATGATAAACATGTTAAATATTAAGCTGAAGAGATGATAATAGGTAGATTTCGTTACATTTTGTTTATTTATAGGCACACCTATCAGTGCTGGGAAGGAACAATACAATTACTAACAAAGCACTTATATACTAATAGGACTGGCTTATCTAAAGCTAGTTGAGTAGCACTTGAAATATTTTGGCTCTATGAAACGTGATTTACTTATATGGTTCTGTTTTCTTCTAGTTTGTATCTTCTTGTTCGAATGCACTTATTGTAAGTCGCTTTGGATAAAAGCGTCAGATAAATGCAATGTAATGTAATGTAAAAGGAGGGCTGTCCTGTTGGACTGTCATTTCCTGAACACTTATAAACTCAGGTACACCTGATAAAGCAGGTAATGTTTACACGTAAAAATGTAGCCGCAATGAAAAAAAAGGGCAACGAAAAAACAAGAGAATCTTAGTAATAATGCAACTACACACTATTCTCCTGAAGGAAGTAAAAAATGTTTATAGAATGATGTAATAATGAAAGAAAACTACTTTTGTCATGCATTGTGCTGTTGTGTAATCAGTTATGATATTGATTACACATTCATCCAAGCTCTATTGGTGCACATTTTTTATGTGAATTAACTATTCGCTATTGTCGTGTTCTTCTATTCCAGGAAAGACAAACAACTTATTTTTTTTTTTTTTATTTATTTTTTTTTTTATTCTACTAATTCATCCAAAAAAGAAAAAAGTATAATTCATACACACAAAGATAAACAAAATTAGTAGAAGCGGGAGGGCTGAAGCATATAGCTTATGGGAAGTTGCCCTCCCGTGAATCATCCTAATATAACATTGGCATTATTGCGTCAAAAACGTATAGAAATTAAGGAGTACAAAGAAATAAAGAAAAACTAGGAAAAAAAAAAATTGAAGTTAGGGAAAAAATTAATAAATGCATATATATATGAAAACTAGATATAAGGTCATTTTCTGCACATGTCAATAGCAGTTTCAAACAACTTCAAAGTTTAACTATTTATTAAAAGAGAGCAAAAGATATATTTCACTTGGCCAAGGACTCCGTCCGGTCCCAGAAATCACAGGCAGCAGAGCTGTAATCTGTAACTCTATTTCCGGAAAAAAGCATTGATCCTCGTGTGTGCATACATTTGTATTATTCAGGCCTCCGCCTGTACATTTATGATTGGTTGAGACTAGATGGGGAGGACCGTGGTTTAGACTGTGGCCTCCCTTGTTGGTGCACAGACTTAGACAAAGTCTCTTGGCAACACGAACTCCAATCAGCATTCGGCCGGCGTGTGAAGGTTCCCTCCTTACTCTAGTCGCTATCCTACGTAATTTGTTTTGCTGAAGCTGCTTTGCAATAGATATTGGGAATCTTCCATTATACTAGTTCCCAGTTATGCGTAGGCGAGGAGCTCACACACTGTTCAAGGCCAGGGCGATCTCCTGTTTTCAATAACTCTTTGTCTCAGTGTCTGCACCTGGCTTTTGCTACATTTCTAATACAAGCTAAAACTTTCTTCAATGACTTTTCCCTTCGTTTCGTATCCAACCCATCAGAACCTGGGATTGGTGATTGTGTCTATTTATTCCATAGTCATAGCCAGAGCCGGCCCTACCCATCAAGCGACATAAGCGGCCGCTTAGGGCCCCGCAGCCACTAAGGGCCCCCTAGCAAAAATTGAAAAAATAAAAATAAAGGAATTCTTTTTTTTTATCTCAGTAAACCGTTTTTTATCTCAGTACACCGTCGCCGTGATAAGTATGTTTAATTAATTTTGTTAATATGCCTAGATTGCCTACTCTCAAAGTCATGTATTATATGATTGAGTCAATCATATAATACATTAACCGTGCTTTACCTGAACCTCATCATGACACTAGAGAGGACGGCAGGATTGTAATTTCCCGTGTTCAGTGAATGCAACAGAGGCAAGGCACCAGACCAACCAGAGAGTTGAATGGAAATAAACATCTGTCTTATTGGCTGACAGGTACCTATCCTGTGAGCTGTGACAATGTTTAAAATAAACTGTCAGTCTCAGACTCAGAGTTTTTGAAGATGGACATAAGAACATTTGTTCTTAAAAAAGACGACAATTCTCAAGTGGTGGTTCACACAACAACCCCAGAGCCAGCACTTGAGCCAGGAGAGATTACAGCTACGTTGACGTTACTTTGAATCGCGGGGGTAAGCTAAACCGTTAGCAAGTAGCTATAGCTAGCCAGGTATATTAAATAAACACTTTGTCATACAATCTAAATGTAATGTTTTTTAGCGTTACCTGGTGATTTCAAAGAAAGCTATGTGGGAAATGTTGACTTACTGTTCGACATGAAGCTCGAAGCTACCTTACAGTACACAGTTGATCCTGAGTCCTGTCAGTTAAAGTGTTTCATAGTTAGCTTAGCTAACCACTGAAATATATGGATGTTATGTGACAGTATTTCTGAGAAAAAGTCAGCTGAAATGGTGGCATAGTTGCCACTGCTTTACGTGTCGACAGCATGTTTGAACGTATTTGCAGCAGTAAATGTGGCTGTTTGGCCACTGACGTTGCCATAACAACACCTGAATTTAAATGTGCAACCTCTTTTTGTGACAGATTTTTGCATGAAATTATAATTCTTCTGAATTATATTCCTATTGACAGCTAGTTTTTCTGTGAACATTATGAGATGGACAGCCAGAGAGAATAAATGAAAAACAGTTGTGAAATACTATATGACAAAACAAGAATACAGTTTAAAAGGGGAGTGATTTGTAAAATATCCATAGAGAAAAATCTGTTTACAGTTCTGTTTCATATGGGTGTTGAGAGATGTATCCATAGATCTCTTAATTGTGCTCTCAAAGTGCACCAGATTGATGCTTTTAACTTCAATATTTAAAAAAATATCTTCCCGGGGGAGCATGCCCCCGGACCCCCCTAGAGGAGGTGAGGACCCCCCTAGAGGATGTTAGGTCCACGGTGTTTACATGCTTATTTATACAATATGTGTGCTTATGCTAACATCATAAGACAAAAGTTGGTTCCGTGTTGTGAGAACGCGCTAGAGTGAGGGGGGCCCCCAAGCCAAAGCTCGCTGAGGGCCCCCAAAAGTCTAGGGCCGGCCCTGGTCATAGCAACATCTCATGAGCACAATAAGCATATCTTGTAATAATAAGAATCCGTCTTTTAATGTTATATAACAATAGACTCCACAGTGTCCTACTCTAAACAATACACATTCCTTGTTATAATGACCGATGGAAACACAGATTAAAGTAGCTTGAAGTTAAAAATTGTTTTTTTTGGATGCTATTCTGCTATTCTGCTCCTGCTAATGTTAGCTTAGTGTGTCTGTTAGCTTAAGATACACATGTCTGATAACAGAAATTCTCCATTCAGTTAAAATGTATAGTTAGAAACGAACAAGATATAATAAGTGTAACTTCAAAAATGTACCTGAAAACTGGAAGAGTCCATTTATGACAGCTAGCAGGAGATGACCACAATGCAGACTGATACCGAAAGGGATAGCCTATAACCCATTTGAAGTGACCGAAGTGAACAAACTGTTACTGATTATTCAAGGCTTAGGAAATTATTAAAATATCATTAAGGATAATGTAGGTACACACAGTAATCATTTTAAAAGTTTAAATTCAAACTATTTAACACATATAACTAATCGTAAACAATCTCAGATTCCCAGGCCAAATAAATAAACACAGCAGGTACTGAAGACATGACTAAAAAAAGAAAGTGGCGGCAAATAGATGTTACACTACCCAGTAACCCTTCTTTTTGGTAATTTCCTCCATCACTAACTGTCTTTCCATCGGGGGGAAGCACAAGGCACTGGTGGGCTGTGGTTGGGTCCAGCCTTACATCCACTGTGGTCGAGGAGATAAATAGAAATAGGGTCATCATGCACTTCATATGGATGACACAAACTACATGCTGATGATTTTAACTTTAACTTGTTAAATTAAAGTATAACTACTTCATAAAGAAAGCAAATATTAAGAAGAAGGTTTGAAAAGAATAAAGCTTTAACATGTATAACTTCCACAATATTGCTCTACGAATAGGACCAAATATTTTTTGTTAAAGGCCCATGTCATGGCCATTTCCACTGATCATAATTCCATTGTTGAGGTATACTAAAATAGATTTATACTGTGCATTTTTCCAAACTCACATTGGTTTCTCATACAGCATCTCTGTAAACTACGTGTATTCACTGAATTTCACTCTCTGCCTTTAACGGCTCATTGTAGCTCCAAAAGCTCCAGCCCCCACCCTCCCTGTGAGCACAGTGTGCTCTGATTGGTCGGGACGTTGTGAATCGCGCTGAGCTCCGTGGAGGTATTGTTTCCTTGTTTAGGATACATAACGAAACACAGCCAAACTCATCCTGAGCACACACAAACTCACAGCCGAAGTAAAAACAATAAGTGTGGCTTGATATTGAGTAAGAAAAAGGTTGACAAACGCTGTGAGAATGGGTCTGCAGAGAGAATTTCGCCACGATCCCAACTGTCTGTTATCAGCCTGCAGCCAGGGAGGAGAAATCAGCAGAGCTGCCTGTGTGTGAGGAAATCCGTGGATTGGTCAATTTGGACCAATCAGCGGGGGCTTAACGTAACGGCTCTGCGGACGTAACGTAACGGCTCCACGGATTGGTCCATTTGGTTCCGGGTAACGCATGACGTTAAGCTGTACCCAGAAGAAACATTGGACAATGACGTATCAGTGACGAATCTCCAACAAGGCGTTTTGGGGAGGTATTTTCTGTGTTAGAGTTTTACTCCCTACAGGGTGTACTTTGAGGGTTTTTGACTCTGCAGACCGTTTACATGCATAAAAACCTTCATAACACACAAGGGGACGGGTAATAACTGGAAAAGCATGACATGGGCTCTTTAATGTCACAGCTTGTTCATAGAACAAGTCCTCCCAAGAAAAAACACTGGTTCAGATAATGCCTCTAGTGAGTGGAGAGTTATGTGATCAAAAAGTCCAACTTTAAGACTGCAAAGAGTTTGTTTGTGGAAAATGTTTTTACCAAAAATGGAGGGGTATGCTCAGACATGGTCAGACATGAAATGCTCTCAACAAACAAATGCTGATGAAACTGAATTCAACCTTGACAGATCTGCTTAATATCTATATAGGATATTATCACTCCTCTCGCGAGTGCCTGGACGTGTTTTCTTTCAAACCTCGACCAGGTTTCAATGTTTAATTACTGCCATTTTCTCTTTATATTTTGGGTCACACACCTGCAAAGGTGAGAATCCTCTTGAGTTCTGTGGAGAGAGAAATAGTGTTAGATTTAAAAACATTACATTATATCAGGGGTACACAAACTTTTTTATTAAAGGTCCAGTTGTGAACTTTATACAAGGTCACTGGTGGAGAGGAGAAACGAAACTGAAATTAAGAAGCAGTTTCTTGGCGTTCTCTGCATGGGGCCCCCTTGAGGGGGTTTCCCCACATGTCGTTGCAGTAAATTAAAGGGTGTTTCATGTTGTCGTTGCTGTGGACCTTCTTAATCTACCTTCTTTGGGGGCCCCCTTCTGGTCCAAGTTCTTGCCTGCCTTGCCTGTCGGTAAACGGCGCCCCTGTATACACACACACATTCAATACATACATACAGTATGTCTATGGGCTCAGAACAGTCTCATAATACACACATGCACACATAAGGATTCATACTTGTATTTCATGATCCGCAAAAAGATTCACACTTGTATTTCCGGATCCACACTTGTGTTTTTCAATGCACACACAAATGTGTTCCGTTTCATATACATGTAAATAAAATACAAATACAAAAAAAAGTTTTACATATGTATTTTTGATCCTCACATATTTGTTTTCCGTTTAAAACCGCTGCACCTACAAACACAAACCGCTTTCTGTGCATGGATCGCTGTGCATTCGTGTGTGGGTTTTTTTAGACTCCCCTGACGGTCACCCGATTCATACTTGTAATTTGTTCTATCTATAGCCAATCAGATGTCTCCTCAATTCTAAGCCAATCACATGAGCGCGCCCCCACGAGGGTAGATTTCTTGCGTTCATGACGTAGCGCTTCATGTACGCATTTTGCGCTGTCCGGAGCTGACAGGTCCATGGAGCCTGCCTGCAGGCGCTAATCTCAGGACACTTCCACTCTCAGTACATTGCCACTTTCCGAGCAGGAAATGCACGCAAATACAAGCCTTTATATTATTAAGGTACAGTGCCTCTTTCCGAACCATTAATGAATGCTTGTGTACACAAAAACGGCAGGCAAAACCGTTTTAAATGTGTTTCCTGTATGGCGAATACAGCTGCTTTATTTATGTCTGTATGAAGTTGTTGTGAGTGTGGAGGGAGCAGCTACAGGTTAGCTTAGCCTAATCGATCAGTGCACTACGAAGCCAGTGCTAGACAGTGAACTGTCAACGGGGGGAGCCCCGCCGGTCATTATCGGCCGATATTCACTCTTAATAGTTTGATCGGTGCTCTCTATAAAGGCCGATCAGGAGAGCTGGATCTGATCGATATGGACATAAACGCGAGTGAAGTTTTAGCGAGCTGCATGAGAAACTGACGGGCTGTCAGGAGAGAGGGAGGGAGAGAGGAAAAAAGAGAGGATCCAGGTTACTCCCGTGTTATTAGCCATATCCGGTCATAGTCCGGTAATTACCTGCTAACGGAAACTCTGCTACACAATTCTTCTTCATCTTATTATTATTATTGAAACATGACCGGTAAGTTTCAAATTTGTCCGGTAAAATAAATTCTGTCCGCGGAAACCCTGCTCCGGACAGTGCAAAATGCGTATATGAAGTGTCATGAACGCAATAAATCATACCCTCGTGGGGACGCGCTCATGTGATTGGCTTAGAATGAAGGAGACATCTGATTGGCAAAAGATAGAAAAATTACAAGTACGAATCGGGTGACCGTCAGGGGAGTCTCAAAAAACCCACACACGAATGCACAGCGATCCATGCACAGAAAGCGGTTTGTGTTTGTAGGTGCAGCGGTTTTAAACGGAAAACAAATATGTGAGGATCAAAAATACATATGTAAAACTTTTTTCTGTATTTGGATTTTATTTACATGTATATGAAACGGAACACATTTGTGTGTGCATTGAAAAACACAAGTGTGGATCCGGAAATACAAGTGTGAATCCTTTTGCGGATCATGAAATACAAGTGTGAATCCTTTTGCGGATCATGAAATACAAGTGTGAATCCTTCTGTGTGCATGTGTGTATTATGAGACTGTTCTGAGCCCATATATGTCAAGGTAAACTTGCGGTTAACTTGCGGTCTGCTATGCGTGTCACGATCGTGCACACAAGTAAATATATATGCACGTTCATTCTCACAACGCGTCAGACACAAGACTCGCGTACATGATGATGTACATTAATTTATCAGAATCAGAATTTTTTTTTTTTTAATAATTTTTTGATTTTTTATAATGGGACACAGGGTTCGGTCCGGATTGATTTGCAGTTCGGTCCGGATCCGGACCTTGGTCCGGAGTTTGAGAAGCCCTGCATTATATGCAATAGGCAATGGATAGGTTTTTGCTTTAAAAGTAACGCCTGTAGAATAAGAAAAACATCTTCATTCAGATTGGTTCCCTATGATTCCTGTTTTATTATTTTACGAAACATAAAGAAAGCAATGGTGCTTGAGTTTTCATGTTTAATGTCAAGAACATACCAACAGAAGAGAGTTTTTCCAGTTCCTGGTGAATTTGTTCCATCATGCTCGATATTGTAGTTCTCAGTGACCCAAAGGAGAATGAAGTGTCAACAGTGACATTTTTCCAATCTCGAGATTCATCCAGGCCTGTTTTAGGAAGACCCTGTGGGATAAATGTCACATTCTCAGTATAAATCTTTTAGTGTCCCCTGGATCTGGATATTGTCCGTGCATACTGACATCTAGCATTATAGAGGCCAAATGACTTGTTTAATGATAGAAAAAGGCCAAAAGTTTGGATGTCTTACCTGCCAGTCGCCATTTTCTTCCCACTCATCAATGGTCTTAAAGATTTTGTCAATTTCATTCTGCAGCTTCTTGACCAGATCTTTTCCTTCTCTACTCACTCTCTGTATCCTAAAAATAACATACAGTAACAATAGGCAGTTTCATTTATTGATGACCTTAACATTGGTGCAGTTAATGTCATTAATCACTGCGATATTTACTGAGCCACACACCTCTCCTCCAGAGGTTGAAGGGCCTCCTGCCGAGAGTCCTCCACGACTTTCACCACCTCTGAGAAAACGCTGTTGATCTCCAGCCATTCGGCATCCAAGCCGCCCTGAAAAGAGTAACGGATGATGAGGATGTTGAAAAAAACCTTAATGAAAGGAGAAAATGTAAATAATCTGCTTCGGCTCACCATGCAGTCTTTTACAGATGATGTGACTTTAGAAATCTTCTGTTCTCTTGCCTGAATTTTCTGCTGTAAATTAGCCCTTATGTCCTGCCTCATCTTGAGTAAAGACACAAAGTACTTTTATTAGAATGCTATATAAGGCCAATAAAAGCTGAGGGGAGCATAACTTAAACCCATCCGAAGCTCACGGTACAATACCTTAAAACAACAAATATGCACCTGCTGGTGGCACTAGAAGATAGGAACTGGGAAACACCGATGGCCCAAGGATATAACATCTAGTGACCAGACATTTCTTGAATAGCAATTTGGCCAATGCATCTTGTAGATGTTTAAAAACGGTACCAGTAATCCTTGATATCATGGTACGAAAAGTGATGACTATGCTAAATTCTTTAAACAGGTATTCTTTCAAATGGCCAGTAGGGGGTGACAACAAAGGTTAGAAGCCTATGAGTTTGAAACAATTGAGCTACTGAGCAGCTTTCATATGAATACACGGCTCAAACACTGACTACTTTCACTTCTTATATACCAGATATAGCATTACATCAAAAGTCAAAGTTCTACCAAAGGCTGTAGGATTCTTCCTGTGGGCACCGTGGATATCAGTACCACATTTCATGGAGCTTCATTTGAGACTAGTTGAAATATTTAAGACCAGACCATAGTGGTGAACCAACAGACCTAACAATAGGCAAACATGTCACAAATAGAGCCACACTGCTAGGTTTATCCAATTAAACATTGTATAATTTAAAGTTAAGTACCTTTTGTAGTTTTTGAGCCTCCCTCTCTTTCTCCATCTCCTTCTCCGTCTCCCTTTCTCTCTCCCTCTCCTTTAATTGGAAGGCAATTGAAGTTGTTGGAAGTTCCCAGTACAACTGCTCCACCTAAAGGAAGAAGGCACTTAGTGCAAGCTAGACCCAAAGATAGTATACATTTCAGGCTGCAATGGATCTATTAAAGAAGGTACATTTATAAGCGTTACAACAAGGAATTCTCTAAACTCCATCAATCAGGTAGGATGTACTCTCCAGCGGGACATTAAAATAAAATGAGACCTGTTGTACCTGCTGTGCACCGGTGGAGAAATCGAGTGCTCTACGAACGTTGTTGGTGTTTTGATGAGTTTTGCTGTGTTGGGGGGGAGTCAAAGTTTTGTCTATTTTGATTGAAGGTCCACTGTCAGCATTTGTATACTTGTAACCTTTGAATCTGAATTGTTCACTCTCAGGGATACTCATTCCCTTCAATGCGCATCCCATCTTCCCCTGGTGAATCCCCGGTAGGTGGTGACGTTGGACCATCCGCAGTGGCAAATCTGCATGCTCTTGTCTGATGTGCTGGTTATCTTTAGAGGTCACACACATAAACAAAGCACTTACTCCACATTTATAGAAGCAACAATTGCTTCTCAACATCTTCAGGAACAATGTAAAGCTAAGCTGACATGATAATTATTCTCACGGTCCACAATAGTGTAATTCGTAATTGTGGTTTGAACCAAGACATCGTGTTTGTCATTATTTTTTACTAAAAGTCAAAGTTTATTCGTTTTTATAATGTATAGGAACTCATAATCTATACATTTACAGATGTAATGTAATTTGGTGATCCGATTTGTTCCCTCTCAGGGATATCCATTCCCCTCGGTATGCATCCCATCTTCCCCTGGTGAATCCTCAGACCCCGGTAGGTGGTGACTTTGGACCATCCGCATGCTGGGCAAACCTGCATGCTGGACATCTGTAGAGGTCACACACAGACATTAGGAAAGGACGTGCTCCTCATAGAAGCAACACATGCCACCCAAGATGTTCAGAGTCCACAGGAGGCCTCTGCTTTGTATTTATTAACACTTATTTGCATTTTAGGCAAATCACCTTTTTCCTTAGATTGAAAGTAAATAAAGATTTCTTAATTGTTATGGGGACATTTGAAGAACATGTCCCCAAATTGGGATATTAAAACCCAATTTTAATATCTTAATTGTCACCAGATGAGTCCCCAAAAGTCATTATTGATGTGATTAAAGATGTGTAGGACTGAGATTAGACAGTGATTAGTCGCCCTCTGGAGGTACTCTACAGTACTTCGTGTTCAATTGACTAATTCTTGTAAAAAACATGTATAAGTAATCTAAAATAGCGAAGATACAGCATATAAGGGATAATTATCTATTAGTATGTAGAAAGAGAGAGAGAGAGAGAGAGAGAGAGAGAGAGAGAGAGAGAGAGAGAGAGAGAGAGAGAGAGAGAGAGAGAGACTGAGTCTGCAATGTATTATATGAATTAAAATGAATCTGTATTCCTTGTAAAAAACACAAATAAAAACATGTTCTTGCTGTTCAAATTCTTAGCAGTTTGTTTGTGTATGTATTTGTGTATAGATGTTACAACTATACAGAGCTTTGGCAATACTGTACTGTATACAGGGGTTAAATGGCACACGTTCACTAAGCCGAAAAAAAACTATATCCGGTCACAGAGCTCTGCTATTTTAAAGTAAAGTCAACACATATTGAGCCTAAATATAGTCTATATTAATAAGAACGAGAAAAGTTTTAACATATATCGTTTATGACAAACATATGAGAAATGTGCGAGGGTGATGATGACGTCAGAGCATCGTCCTATGTGCCGGGGCTTAGCCAATTTAACCCCTGGTTATGTAACTATGGTCATGCTAATCAAGCTATTGAATTGAATTGAATTGAGAGAGCGAGATAGAGAGAGAGAATTGCAGCGTGTCTGTGAGCGAGCAGCCCCCCGCACACAGACGAGAGAGCAGGGCCGGTTCTAACCAATTTGCTGCCCTAGGCGAGATTTTAGCTGGCGACCCAGTATTGTATAAACATGTTTTAATTGGGGTGTGGACGTCCCATCCTCTAGGGGGGTCTGGGGGTATGCCCCCCCCGGAAAGAAATGTTTGAACATTTTAAAGTAAAATGCTTCAATCTGGTGCACTTTGAGCACACAATTACTATTGATTAGATCCAGGGGGTACAACTCTAAACACCCATATGAAAAAGATCTGTTTACATTTTAATAACCAAATAAGTGTATGAACATAACCAACAACCTACCATAGCTAATAACAAATAAATGTAAGTTATTTTATTTTTGTTGTTCATTCATATCTTATTTTACCTAGAGTTAATGTTTATTTATGCATATTTTTTTATCTCTCCAGTTTTAAACGATATTTTTGGTTTACTGTCCTATAGTATACATTGAAATTATTTCAAACCTGTTTATCCCAATAATTATAAAGGAGTGCCTTGGAAATATTTGTTTACATAAATTGCATTTATCTCTCTCGCTCGCTCCCACGCCCACTTTGGCTGTGAGCTGCGGACGCCTGATAAGCCAACACCCCCCACTTTCATCACTTACAGCGCCCATCGCCTGATAAGCCATTGGCCATTGGCTTATCAGGCGATGGGCGCTGTAAGTGATGAAAGTGTGGGGTGTTGGCCGCGGACGCCTGATAAGCCAACAGTGTTGGCTGTAAGTGATGAAAGTGGGGGCCAACATACCCCACTTTCATCACTTACAGCGCCCATCGTCTAGGGCAAATGAAAAGTGTAACCAGGGTGAAAAGGTTATATTTACTTAATTATGAATATTGTACATCAAGGCCGAAAATTAGGATGAGCGGGCAAAGCGGCAACAGTCAAAAAGGTGTTTTTCACTCCCAGAGCTGCCAGCGCAGCGCCCCCCCCCAGATATGGCGCCCTAGGCGAAAAGATCAGTGGTGGAAGTAACTAAGAATGTACTTAAGTGTAGGCTACTTAAGTAAGATTTTGAGGTTGCACTTGAGTTTTTAAATTGTACTTCTACTCCTCTACAATTTAGAGGTAAATGGTGTACTTTAACTTCACTAAACATTTTTAATACCTTTAGCTTCTTTACAGATGTGGATAAATGATGTGAAATATAATATACACTTAAATCAGACTTTAGTTACACCTGGAGTAAATTCACAACCCTGCAGTATACAAAGTTATTAAAACTAGCTGCACCTTTACCAGCTTTCATAACACTTTAATGCATCAATAATTATAATCAAAACATATGATATATTATTCTGAAATGAAATCTGCATTATGAGTACTTTTACTTCAGATTAGCTGTCAAGCTGCATTTTACCTTGTCTCTCTCTCCTCGCGATCCACTGAGTGATCTGTCTCTCGGTCTCTCCTCCTATATGTTTATTTTGAACTGTTTCAGTTTCGTTTCTGACAAAAAAAAAATACGCATTCCCTAAAATCCCACCACCTGCACACGATATCCTGTGTAACAACACCTTAAAAAAAAGAAGAGGAAACTAATCTCTTTTTCATTTCCTGTGCATCTAATAAAATAAGTGGCCTTTTGCCGTAGCAAAGAGCTAACACACAATTAATACATCTGATGTTTTTCTGAATTTATTTAAACATGCATAATGTTCATTAGTACCCAGAGGTGGAAGAAGTACTTGGATTATTGACATAAGTAAAAGTTAAAGTCCTCCATTCAAAATGATACTTAAGTAAATAACTATTAGCACCAGTGGCGGCCGGTCCATAGGGGCGCTAGGGGCGCCGCCCCACCTCTTCCCATATTAAAAAATAAAAATAAAAATAAAAATAAAAATAAAAAATATATTTTAAAAAATATATATATGAACAAGGTAAATATTATATAATTGGTATCAGTAAAATGTATAATCTACAATAAAATCTCGTTTAAAATTGTGTTACGATGTCTAAAGTTACTGATAAGTCACATGTTACCTGCCTGGCCTTGCCCGTGTACCTTCTCTCGTCTGGGGCGCTAAGAGAGGAGCCCTCAACCAGTGCAGCAGCAGCCACTAGCAGCTGACTGTTGCTATCTGTAACGTGTAAACTATGCCGCGAAAACATAATTTCAGCCAATCAGCGTCGTCAAATATGACGGTCACGGGGCGCCAATGTCAGCGCCCCGTGCAGTCTGTGAGTAGTTTGGACAGTGACTCGTATCCGGTTGACGCAGTAGTTGATGAGGATGGCTTCGTGTGCAGGTGGAGTCTCCGGACCTCGGTCCCCGCCTAATTCTGTTCAAGAGCTAATCTCCAATCCTTTCGAAAGGAGAAGTTTGGCAGATAAATTGTTGCTTAAAGACCTTGGACCGGACCAACCCGATTTGAATATATCGCAGCAATCTCGTGAAAAAGACAAAACTTATACACGAGGCTTCGCAAGTAGCTGGTACACAAAAAAGGCTTGGCTAGCTGGATGCAAACAGGTAAATGCTGTCTTTTGTTTCCCATGCTTGGATATCACTTTATATGTAGAGAGGAGGTTTCCCATGGTTGTTAGAAGTTTATTAATAAGTGGGCATTTATCACAGAAGTGATTGTTCTGTCTCCACGTTTGTTGCATTGTCTGTGATGTATTTTCCAACGGTTATAGCTCCTGTCCTGTCCCAGCAACACTACACGGTTTGCAGCTCCACCACATCTTTGGTTTATCTTCGGTGTCGCTTAAAATCTGCTTCCCATCGGACTAAAACCTCCACGTAATCTGAAGACAGATACTTGAAGTTATTTAAACCTTTTGCAAACTTTATGTTCTTTCTTGCTCTAGCCTTGCCAGTTACATTGTACATAACACATATATTATCATTATGCTAACTGGTTGTTCGTGTTAGACGATGTAGCTTTTTCATTTCTGAGTTATTGCTATATGTAAATAAGCCTGTTTGTAAATAATCCTCAGAGAAACAAAGAAAAAACACAATTTATGACATTTTGTGCTGTGGTTATTTTTTTTAAATTGCATTTATTCACAGTTCAGTTTGAAATGCTGTAGTGACTTGTATTGAACCACTTAAATATTTATAATTAATGCTACTGAAAAGATGCTATTAATTTTATATCCCACATGCAGTTCACTGTAAAGCTACTTGGTGGAGGTGTTGGTTCATAAAACATGAACAGTTTTAAGAAAGAAAAAAACAGACCAGTTCTGAGAACACAAATTCCTGGTAAAGTAGTAGATGTTCAGGTTGATAAATAATATTTTCCACACTGAAGATTATGGAGGTATTGATCAGTCTTCTCATATTTTTAAGCCTCGATTTCTCCTTTCCCCCCCCCTCTAACATCACCAGAAGTCATCATTTAAGGGGTCATTTCTCGAAAAAAAAGACCACCGGCCGCCACTGATTAGCACTGAAAACTAGTTTAAGTTCCAAAAGTAAAGTGACTCGTTATGCAGCATTTCCATTATAAAGCACAAGATATTTTGTAATCCTTTTATTAAAATGATTGATGCATTAATGTGTTCATCACTTCAGTGTTGCAATTGATAAAGGTGTATATTAATTACTTATGGCAACACAAAATAAAACATGGGAGCGGTGGAGATGAGGAGGTGTTGGCATTCTGGCGATTTAGTCGGAAGCAGTGGCGGCTGGTGGAAAATATTTTAGGTGGGGCTGTGGAAATGGTGACCAAACAATACTAGGGGGGTCCGGGGGGATGCTCCCCCGGTAATTTTTTTTGAGAAAAGACCCCCTAAATTATGACTTCTGGTGATGTTAGAGGGGGGAAGGACAAATTGAGGCTTAAAAATATGAGAATTAATTTACCTCCATAATCTTCAGTGTGGTTAGCTATGAATCTTCCAAAACTTCCAAACAACTTGTCCTGGACATAGTTTCTACAGCATAAACTGTGCAACAGTACATTAGGCCCACACAAACTGCAGAACACCGGGGCTTTGGGAACACTCAAAATTACTTAAAATGATTTAATTCCCATTTAACCTGTTAAAAAAACGGGGGAAAAACCCCCGTTTTTTTTCTCACGAAACTGTGTCTCAGGCCGGGCTTCTTAAAATGTAATAAACTATTCATGTGTCCTACTCATTTAATGGGAAGAAACACAGCTAACTGATGATATGAACCATGTTTACCGAAACAAAACACAAGTCTCACAAGAAGCGTCTAAATGACCCCTGACCGAAAAAATGCTAACGCACTCTAGGTATAAATCAATTGATATACTTATCGGATATGCACAAACAAACTGAGATTCCACAGATTCTAGAAATATAAGTATCATGACTGAGCGATCAGAACTCTCGACAGGGGAAGCAAATACAGACATCACACAACATAGCTTTAGGTAGCAAAACACGGAGATATGCTCACCTTTTGCTGTTATTCTGATCAAAAACGAGAAACGCGGCTGAAGGTTAATCCATAGGTTAATCCAATGTGTCTGTCACTTTGAAAAAATTATTGATGATCCATAACTCCATTTTTATGTCAAAAACTGAGTTTTCATTAGCTGCTAATGGTAGCTTCCAGAGTGTATGACAGCTTCCTGTTTTGTCTCCTTGGATACGAGTCCAAACAACTCACAGACTGCACCGGGCGCTGACGTAGGTGCCCTGTGACCATCAGATTTGACGACGCTGATTGGCTGAAATTATGTTTCGGCGGCATAGTTTAAAGATAGCAACAGTTGGCTTCTGCTGCACTTGCTGCACTCTCGTCTGGGCCAAGCCCCCAGGAAGTGCGCCGGACTCAGATGAAAATATTCGTGCTGGCCAAACGGCGGTACTACACTTCCTTTTGGTTGCCAGGCCCGGAAACACTTTTTCCCATTGACTTACATGGGGAAAGAGTGGTCTGTAAATAGTTGGATAATTTTTTTTAAACTAAATAAACTACCCAGTATGAACACTTGTATAGCCCTTATTAAAAACATTCGTTCCTCAAGTTGTAAAAATGTGCTAATAACGTTATTCTGTGAGTTATTTCCCTCTGCATTATGAACGCGCATCTAACCCACGGGACCGCGCCGCCCGGCACGTTCATGTTACGTGTTCAGCACTACATGCGTTTATCTTTACCCATGGATGCACAATAAGAACGGACCCATATCGCCTTACTGCCAGCCCACGGAGCTGTAATAATGGATATATTGCACATGTTTGCTGTAATTCATCATTTGTAAAATATTATACTACATGGGCTGTATGATTAAATCTTGTACCGTAAATGTTGTATTAAATAAAGTTAATATTACCGACGTAGATTAACGACCCTGTAGCTTCTTATTGCACTAAGAAGCTTATTGCACTGTGTATATATATATACACATATATATATATATATATATATATATATATATATATATACAGTGCAATAATTATTTCATGCTAAATGAAGCTCTGTTGCTTGGATATCACTAGATCCTGTTACAGCATAATATAAAAGTACATAACGATTGATGTGTAAATTAGCATAATTACTAGCTAACCGCTAGCTGCTAACTGCCGCCTCGTTAATATCAAATCTATCATAACAAACATTACCATGCTGTCATGAACGTGCGGTGCTGTTACGTGTACGCAAATGGACGTGCTTGATGTGAACGAGCATTTTGGGGGGCATGGTTAAAGTTGCGCATGCGCTATGAGCGCACATACGGGTACTTCTCAGGCAATCTGTGACGTTTCGCTCTCTCAAAAGTTGGGCCATTTTATCATCATGTGCGAATGAGCAACTCTCATAGGAATGAATGAGGCCCCGCCTCCCACGCTGTATCCAGTTCTTATTATACATCCATGGTCTGGGCGCTGTGCATAGCGCCCAGACGAGAGAGGGTAATGATACACGGGCAAGGCCAGGCAGGAAACATGTGACTTATCAGTAACTTTAGACATCGTAACACAATTTTAAACAAGATTTTATTGTAGATTATACATTTCACTGATACCAATTATATAATATTTACCTTGTTTATTAAAAATAAAAATAAAAATAAAATATATATTTTTTTAATATATATATTTTTTTTTAATGTGGGAAGAGGGGGGGTGGCGCCCCTAGCGCCCCTATGGGCCGGCCGCCACTGCTCGGAAGGCTTCAGTAGAAGCTGCTGGGACTCCCAGCAGCTTCTACTGAAGCCAGTCCCCAACTCCGGGGACTTCCGGCCAGGGACTCCGGGTGGCAGTATACGCCGTGAAGTTGTTTTGCGGCCTGCCAGTAAACCCAAAGCAGAAGAAGACGAAGTGACGTCAGCGGCTCATTTGCGTAATCTTCCCTCAGGGAACTTATTCCGGTGTGAACGCGATCTGTACTAAGTGCCCTGGGGTAATAAGTGCCGGCACTAAGTACGGCAAAGTACTTGGTGTGAACGCGGCTAATGGATATATCAGCAAGAGGAAGAGGTAGAGGGAGGATAAGAGGTAGAGGGAGGATTAATTGAAGTCAATTGTAGAGGTATTTGCAGCAAATGGTTGAAGCTGTATGACCGTTAGTTGCTTGTTCTTCTGCAGGTTAATGAGGAGCCGTGGCCAGACCCAGCTAGGTGGCGAGATGCAGCCTAAGCACTTTTATTTTTAAAAAAAAGAAGATTTTTTTATTTATTTTTCCTCAAAGTTTTCCTTTCCATTCACTTTATTTGACAGAGGCATCCTTTGGGTTTACACAACTGTAACTATCTGTTGTGCATGAATGTTGCACAAATTTGTTTTGGAGAAAAATAAAAGTATAACAACAGTATATTTGTGTTTCTGCACATATTGTTGTAGACTTGAATAATCTTTATATGCAGAATCTCTAAAGACATAACGCCATAGAAGATGAGTGTGTTTCAGTGGCAGCCGGCCCATAGGGGCGCCACCCCACCTCTTCCCACATTCTAGATTGTCATTAAAAAATATTAAAAAAATGTAATACATTTTTTTTATTTTAATGAACAAGGTACATATTACATAGTTGGTGTCAGTTAAATGTATAATCTACGATAAAATATAGTTAAAAATTGTTTTACAATGTCTAACGTTACTGATAAGTCACGTGTTTCCTGCTTGGGGCGCAGAAATCTTTGGCCATTGACTCTCGTTATAAGGGGTGAATGCGCAGTCTGCACCTCTTCAATACAAGTGATAGGAGCAACTCGGGGCGCACCAAACTGCGCCCAAAGCAGCTGTTGACACCGCCAACAACTAGGGGACAGCAGGAGCGCCAGAGTGATTGATTGACGTTTGAATGAGAGAGAGTTAGACGGAGACGGAGTGTAAACAAAACTAGATAGCGAATATGGAGAAGGAAAATTATCTTTAATCACTTAAAGGTCGGGTAGGTAATTCACTTCAGAAACACTTTTTGTTATATTCCATGGAATGCTCTTAACATCCCGATAGCAGTGAATACATGAAATGCTTTGACAATAAATACATTAAAAAAATTCATCTGTGGAAGCCGTAGTGCTGTAAAAAGCACGACCAGTTATTTTAGCCGGCCCGGCTAAAATAACTGGATGGCCTACCTGCCTGTCAGCCTTCCATCTGTGCACAAACTTATCTCGTGCCCTCATTGGTCATGTGCACGTTCGTGTGTGTCGGAGGAGGGGCTCTGTAAGGAAGTCTGAAGGAAGGGGCATATTTTTTTCGGCTGCGTAGTTTAAAATTCTAGCGCACTCAAGCTGGTTTCTCCATTCATACCTACCCTACCTTTAAAGAAACAAACGTTGAGAGGAGGAGACTGGAGGGAAAGCTGAGAGTAAAAGAGCTCGGACCTGATCAGCCTGACATAGGCAGGAGTTAAGGACAGAGGAAGGCAGTATACGTGCTGTTTTTCAAGGACCTTGTTTAGCAAGAAGGCTAACTACCTGAAGCACACAAGTGCTATATTTTGCTTCCCCTGCCTCCTTTTTCAAGCCTCAGGATCAGACCAGTCTATGGACCAGACCCAGCATGGATTCAGACAGATGTGAGTGACTTACAGTTTTTTTCAGTTGCTAACACACAAACATCTCACATAAAGCCTAATTATTTAAACTCTCACTCAAAGAGCAAAACCTGAGCTCAAATCTCCAAAACTCTAAACACATTTTCAGCTCTGCACCCAATTTGCAATTCAACTTGGCACTTTTTGAAAAACACTGCACACAGTTCACTAAGTAAGACACAGAAATCTGACATATTCACTTGTTTGCCATTTTCAAAACACTGCCATTAAAAATGCTACACACATGAACCAATTACCAATACACATGCCAAATGAACATATCCACCAAACTGCTTTATTGTTGACTCATCAATCAGGATGTAAGCACTAGAAAAAGGCTTCTTGTAAGAAATGTATAAAAACAACAATGGATATATGGACAGCAACTGTGATATTCATATAGTGACATTCCTTTTTTTGCTATGTTTTGAGTAGCTAACTCCTGAAGCAACAAACTTGTTTTGCCATAAAACAAAGTAATTATTAGTTTTTGTCAATTAATTCAACATTGATTCACTACTGTAACTCAACCCCTTTCATTCTGCTCTGACAAGTTCATACTGTCTAAAAAGCTGCAGGTTAAAGGTGGGGTAGGTAAGTTTGAGAAACCAGCTCGAGATACACTTTTTGTTATATTCCATGGAATGCTCTTAACATCCCGATAGCAATGAATATCTTAAGTGCTTTGACAAAAAATCCATAAAAAAAATTCATCTGTGGAAGCCGTAGTACTGTAAAAAGTACGAATAATCATTTTAGCCGGCCCGGCTAAAATAACTGGATGGCCTACCTGCCTGTCAGCCTTCCATCTGTGCACAAACTTATCTCGTGCCCTCATTGGTCATGTGCGCGTTCGTGTGTGTTGGAGGAGGGGCTCTATAAGGAAGTGGCAGATTTTCTCCGGTTATGTATTTTCAAATTCTAGCGATCTCGAGCCGGTTTCTCAGACTTACCTACCCCACTTTTAAGGGTAGCTTTGCTATATCTAAACAAAACAAAAAATTGCTTGCAAATGTATGTTTTCAAAGTTTCCAACAATGCAAACACAACACTTTGCCGCTCCCGTGTCAGTTGTCTGTGGTTCAGGGAACTAATTGGTACCCGGTTGACACTTTCCAAGATGAAGCCTGAGCACCCCTTGAATGTGCAGCTGCAACCAGAGGTTAAACTCATATGGCATGGCGTGGAGTTTCCAGCTAACTTTGTTGTTATCGAAGTAGTGGTTATTCACGGCATTGAGTTCAAATGGGTGGATACTGAAGGGCCAGAACCCGTACAGATGCACGTTGGCACAGTGTTCGAGTGCTAGGCTAACCATATTAAAACCGGTGCTGAGAGCACCTTTGCGCTGGCCTCGGGAGCGCCAGAAGAGGGTCAGATTTCTTCTGTAGTCAGGGTTTAAGAAAACAGGCCACATAGGACTTTCAAAGTCCTCAGCAGTGTATGCGGCTCGCAGGCTTCTAGGAACGTCACGAGCAAAGGTGAAGGCTGGAAGAAGCAGACGGGACTTGCCGTAGATACGCAGGCTCTCAACAAATGGACGCCGACGCCTTTCTAGATCCCCGTACCTGAAAATAAAAAGCACACGTCAAGCAACAACACAAAGGGGAACAGTTAAGGTTCAATGAGTTTTATCCAATTGCTTACTTTTTGTATATGATGGATGGGTTTGCTGTCACAATGTCAGTCTTCATGCCAACATCTTTTTCATAGCCTTTTCCCAAAGCAGGCAAGTTGCACCTGAAACGTTTAATTCTGTCAATCAATACCATCATCAGCCTTTCAGTCCCCTAATCTAGACAATGTTCTCACCTGATAACAAACTGAGCTGAATCGATCATCTCTCCACAGCTGCTGTTGCTCAGAATCCCTGAGTTCCCAACAACAGCACACGTGTCCCATTTTTTATTTTGAAACAGATTTTCCTGGGATTAACACCAATCAAAAATGCATTACAATACAAGAAACATTTATACTGATAATAAGATCCTGTATGTAAAAAACAAGCGCTGTAGCCTCTCGTTATACCCATCCTTAACCATTAATAGTGAAAAGATTTTGTATTTTTCTTTAACCACTGACAACACACATTAGGATGACTCAACATGTAAACTGATATAATGTATTAATGAAGTAAATGTTATAATAAATATAATAAACGATTGTTGGAACACACAAGCACACTGCTCAGCAACCACATCCCCAGCCTACGTGATGGGGCACCTAAAATATGGGACGGAGCACATTTTCTGCACGTTGAACAGAAAGCACCTCCCATTCACCCTA